>NC_067224.1:15805000-15915000 GCF_019924925.1 Ctenopharyngodon idella | reverse complement strand
TTAATATGATGAAGTATTAAAACACTGGCTGAAATGAGCTGGGTGAGTTTTTGAAAGCTCTGCGATAGATGTGTAAGGAACAGCCATCACACAAACCATTTACGCAACACATCCAAATCCCATCCCAGCTGAAGCCGCACAAAATGAAAAACGACAAACGGACACAAATGAGTGATAATCGTCTACGGCAAGGCCCATCAGCATTAATCAGGGCCATATGGTTGTGGTATTCCCGGCTCCTCTGGGCTGGGAGATGGGGTGCTGGAGCATGGTGGGACTCTAAGCGGTCTCCTAATGGCCCAGTTAGAGAAGGTAAACTGAAGACAGGTGTTGGATCCCGCTGAGAGAGCTATCTCCTACCTGCATGCACTTATTAAGCATCCCTGTGCCTGGCCTCTTATCCTATAGCTGCCCTTTAACATGCTGCATTGTGCTCAATCAGTTCTGGTCGCACTGTGGTGCTTCACACCCCACTGTATTCTACAAGACAGACAAGTGTCTTGAGCAACATGCTGCCATGTGTACTCGGAAGTTCACTGTAAAAAGGAACTGCTGGGAAATCTCAAATTCAACGCAACCTAATGCATTCAGATTTTTAGGATCTCCAACCTTTGTCAAGGAGTATCACTGCTTTGTTTTGTCAATTTGAATTATTTTATAGGTCACTATATAATCATGACACTGAGATGCTTAGAGATGCTTTATAGCAGAATTTAATTCTGTTTGCATTATTGATCATTATCTTCATGTTTATCACCGTAAAGCTGGTTTGAAACAATCTGCATTATATAGAGTACATTCTTTGTAAACCCTAGAGATGGTTGTGCATGAAAATCCCAGTAGTTCAGCAGTTTCTGATCAGCCTGTCTGGCACCAACCACCATGCCACGTTCAAAGTCACTTAAATCACCTTTCTACGCTATTCTGATGCTCAGTTTAAACTTCAGCAGCTCAAATTGACCATGTCTACATGCCTACATGCACTGAGTTGCTGCCATGCGATTGGCTGATTGATAGTGAGCAGTTGAACAGGCGTACCTAATAAAGTGGCCAGTGAGTATAAATAAAGGTGACTTGACACACAAACCTCAAGAAGAGTGACAATCAATGTCAAAAGATGAGCTCTTAACAACACGACCAGTGTTGAGAAGGTTACTTTGGAAACGTAATAGGTTACAGATTACAAGTTACCCTATTTAAAATGTTATAAGTAGTGTAACTATTTCAATTACTTTATTAAAGTAATGTAACTGATTACATTTGATTACTTTTCTAAATTTCCAACAAATGTTTTCAGCTGTTAATTATTTTCAAACATTTATACCAGGCAAGGATAACCTTACAGTAGTACTCAACACTAATTACTGTCAGACTTTCAAAATCTTTCACTTGAATTAAGATTATAATAATTTAATTTTAAAGCATAGCCACCACAAAATCAGACTTTAGCACCTCTTTTAAGTTGAGATAATTCTGAGGGTAAATACAGATTTAAAATCGCAACAAGAAATTGTTTAATAGCTATGATACTGTTTTTGAAAACAAATCTTTGCTATGACAGGAAACACTAACAATGCCTTGGAAAAAACAGTTAACCTTAAAAAATAAAGCATATACATAAACCCAAATAGGAAATAAAACAGTTAATAAGCATGTGCCCTATTCTGTGTCCTAAACTCCTGAAACATTGGTGTCATATTTTAGAGCAGTCAATGCAATATGGGAAAGAAATCAATGAAACAAATTAATATTATTCAACATATCCAAGCTTTTTACAGAAAATATTCAGATGTAACCCCCTTTTTAATGGTTAACATTCTGGGAACAGAAATATTGTTCAATTTGAAATTCTTTATTCACAAATTTGACTAGTTGGGACAACATTTGAGGAAATTCTGTTGGTCTAACATGGGTTTTTATGTAGTTTAAATTATTTCACATTTTTTTCCTAATATTTGTGACTCAAAAGGTCCTGTAAACTGGAGTTAGTGTCTGCTGTTCTGCTGTTGTGTGAAGCCTATGTCTGTCTCTACTATATGTAATAGCATGTTGTGTTTATATTTTTGCCTTTTTTGTCATTTCTATTTCCATCACTACAGCTTTCCGGCTAGTGCAGATATTCTCATGGACAATGGGTATTTCTTCACTCTGTTTCTCTCTTCTCTCGCTACGTCCTAGGAGATTTTCTCTCACTGTTTCTTCCCCTTCAGTATATACCGCTGCTTCCCGAGGGACTCTCATCCTCCTTCAGGTTGCTCTGTTTATGTCTGTCTTTCCCATGTCTTCCCTTCCCCCTCTCTCTCCCTCACATGCCCTTAGTCTGACCCATTATCGCCACATCACCTGTCCTACTGCGCTCTCGTCCTGAAAATCCCTCCAATTCTCGGCTCTCATCCTTCCATCTCCACCTCCCTCAGGAGGAAAAGGGGAATTACCACCCTCTGCACGAAAGAGCTCACGATTGTGCAAAGAACGGAGCATCACCTCCGACAAACCCCTATAGAGATGCCTGCCTGGCCAGAAACAGTGATCTCAAACCTGAATAATGTCCAAATCATGATTGCTATGGACGTTACAATGGAAGGGGATAGGGCCGTGACCCTGATTAAAGACAGGTCTACGATGGAGACATAGGCGGTGGGAAAGCCGAATGCCTTTACACAACTTCGTCTCCCAATTCCTGCAGGAGTAAAAAAGGATTAGGTGGTTAACGGAAGACACGAAAGGACTGAAAGTGACTTTAACATTCCTAAAGTGAAAGTCCACCCTCTGGCTTCAATTAATGGGATGAATGAGATCTGAAAATCAATTAAATAAAATGCTCGACCTCATCTGCGTTAATCAGGCCCTCTGACAAATTAATATTTTGGTGTCCTCAATGTATGGCAGTACTTGTGAGTGTGTGCATATGTACAGTATAAAGTCTTTTCTTCTGCCATTACAAATAGTCTGTGTAAGTCACTTTAAATGGATAGTTCCCTAAAAAATTAAAACTATGCCATCATTTACTTACCCTTGTGTCATTTTAAACCTGTATGACTTTCTTTTCTCTGTGGAACAACAACAACAACAAAAAAATTCCTTTTTTTTTAACCATACAATGAGATAGTCCAATGTTGTTTTGGATGGGCTTTTATTGTATGCGCAAAAACATTCTTCAAACCTTCTTTTGTGTTCCACAGAAGAAATAAAGTCATACAGGTTTGGAAAGAGATGAGGGTGAGCGAATGAAATTTCTTTTTTGGGTGAACTATCCCTTTAAGGCAAGTCAGTTCATTCAGCGGCCAATATTCGTAACACCCCCAGGCAGCTATTTCCTCTACCTGAATGGGGGAAGACTGAAATCTCCTGTTTTTAAGATATTATTTTAAATCAGCAATATTTTCTGACCTCACTGGTATCATAAATGTTGCTTTTTTATCTAAAATCACACTAAACAGCTGTATATTTCAGGCTCTTTTAACTTAAAGGCGGGACTTCCATTACTACAGCTGTCATATCAAGAATCACCCATATTTTCACATTAATTATTCTGCGAGTGGTCTGTCTCCACGTCCTTATGTCTCTGGTGTAAGTCACACCACTGGAACGTATAAGAAAGAACAAATGAACGGCAATGTGTTCCTATTTTTGATTGACTTATTATTCAGGGCAAAAATCACACATAAAAATCCCGAAATATTCTAATGATACCATATTGAGACTATAGCACTCATCAGAGAAAGAAAGAAAGAAAGCAAGAAAGCAAGGAAGAAAGAAAGAAAGAAAGAAAGAAAGAAAGAAAGAAAGAAAGAAAGAAGACATAACTTGACAGGATGAAAAGGATGAAGAAAGAGCCCACGACCCAAAGACAAACTACAACAGTCCAAAAAAAAGAAATCACCAAGGCAAACAAAAGGCAAGCAAACATCTGACGGAGCAAAGCAGATCAGCAAAGACAAAGGAATGAAAGACATTTTTTTTTTTTTTTTTCTGGTGGGCTGGGTGGTCCGCTGTTCACGGGGAAAGCGGGCGAGAGGCGAGGGCGTGTGTTTGCGCTTGGCATTTGCATGGCTGGCTCCCCAGTAGCCCTGGCTTGGGATCCACTCTCTCATATTTATGTGCATATTGAGTGTTCCCAGGTGTTGTCTCTGGACTCGAGGTCATCGCTGAAAGGGCAGCAACTAAATAAAACTGACATACTAACAGAGCATCTGCCTGCGTGCGGCAGCGTTTGGCTTTGATTTCTTATTGACATCTGCCCAAACAGACAAACAAGAGTGTAGGATGAAAAACAAACTATTGGCTTTCCGTGACTCCTGCTTCGGGAGTGTATCTGCTCGCTGAATGAAATGCCAGGCTGTTTGAGCTGAGCTGTGCGGCCACTATTGATGGTGTGATTGGGAACATCAAGGTTTTGGCATATTTGGTTGATGGAATATCGTACCTCTCTGAGCCAGTCCTGAATGGACTTGTTGGCCTCCTGGTGCCAGACGTTATGGACCGAGTCAGTCATGGCCACCGCACGGACACGATTCTTCACTTCTGCTTCTCGCTGAATTATCTGGGAGAGAGAGAGAGAGAGAGAGATTAGCACATAGCATATGATAGCATTGTTTCAATTAAAAACTACAGGATTGTCCAAATTTATGATGTTTTTCAGTTTCTACTAACAGAAACTAACTCTTTAGAGTATCATGTACTGTCAAAGTCAAAGGTAATCAGTCAATAACCATGGCACATATTAGAATTGCATAGAAATACCATCATATATTTTCTGTCATCTATGCTAATGTGCTAAACATTACAACAGGAATACAAGGTCTGCAATGCTAAAATCTTTAATGTAAAAACCACTTCTACATGATAAACACATGTGAAGAGGCACTTCTTTTCATCCTCGTATTTTAGATTGTGTTCAATCCAAAGGAGTTAGCCTGTCATGCTAACTATTCCATTCAAGATAAACGGCTAGAGAAAAAGGGCCGGTCTGACAACAATAGGTTAACAATCACTTTACGTGATCCATTTTACAGGAGCTACACCTGGCCTGGTGCTACATCAAAGTGTCCATAGTCATTTTAATACATTCCCCAAGCCCATTTAAATTAGAGGGACTGTATAGAGATAAATGGAATCTATTAAGGCACTAAGGACTAATACATCACACCGCTGATAAGCTTTTCTCAGGAGCATCCTCTTAAAGAAAAAGGGGAGGAAGCACATGGCGGCTCGCACACACACACACAGACACACACGCATACACAGAGTGACTGAAACACGCATGGCTAAAATGTCTTCCTGTTTCAATGATACCCAAGAGGCCAGCAAATTCAACCTTTTAAAAACTACTAAAAGTGTCAGTTAAGACAGCGTTTGGACTTTGGAAAGCTAACTATACACGTTCCAGATATACATGGTTCTAAAAACCATGGCTGTAAAAATGGTTAAATAAAAACAGAGCATAGGATTTTCTAGCAATACTGTGCACTTTGGTGTCCTATAACTATTTTAAAGTATTAAAGTCCCCCTGTAGTCAGTAATTTTATCTCTTAAAACTCATCTTTGATCACCAAATATTTATGTTTCCTGTGGGAAAAAAAAAACAAAAAAAAAAAAACAAACTTAATGCCTTAAAATAGCTTGAATGTAACTCTACACCCTTGCTTCATTTAGTATACGCGGATCCATGAATATGCTAATTAGCCCCGCCTCCACTCACTCGCACAAGCTCAGAGATCCACTAGGTCAATGCTGCACAATGGAATCGCTTTTTACAACATCGGACACATAACGGTAATTAATATGGTTAGCCTTTTGCTTGATTACATTATCAAACAGCTAATAATGTGTTTCTAATGTTACACAAACCATGTTCCCGTTCTTCATCTCAGAGTCAGACAGCTGTCTTATAAAAATCAATATCCTTAGCAATGCTTTGAACAACTTAGAACTTAGGAGAAAGGCATATAGTTCATCAAAAGCATCATCATACACCCACTATATTGCTAAATCTTCCCAATTTTTCATATCAACTGAAAAATATACTGGGATAACCTGGCTTCTCTTGAGACTCCCTTGCGTGGTCAGTTAATGATATGCTAAAGCCCGCCGGCACGTTGACGTGATTGGTTACAAGGTAGTTTGTGACGTCACAGACACCAGTGATTTCAGCGTTTTTGAAACTATCTTTAGATCACTGCAGTTTTAAAGAGAAAATACTCAGCAATGGTGTTGACTTATGAATTTGCACATGGTTTGCACATTCTTAAAGCATTTTAAAAACACCACATAGGCATATAAACAACATTAAAAACTCGATTTTCTGTTGTGAAACTATTAGATGTGTTAGATAACTACTAAGAAAGGACAGGGACTTCTAACTTCTATAGCAGGACAAGAAAATCTCGTCATTTAAATTTTTTTCCATGTATTGTTGTGTTCACTGTATTTTGTTGTGTTGACTGTAGTTCAACCATTCAGTGCTGTTATAGAAATGCATTTTCCATACTAAGCATCACCTTTTAATGTGTCCACTGAAAATGAATGAATGAATGAATGAATGAATGGTACTCTCTTGGTGGAAAGTGCTGTATATCATTACAATGCTGCTGCTAATATGGAAATGTTATGTAGGAATATTTAAATTACTTAAAAAGGCTATAATGGTATTTAATGACAGCTTTACTCATTCAATGACAAACGGCCTGCCAAAATCATGTAAACACAACCTCAAAGCAAGCATGGGCATTGGATATGAGGAGGAAAATGACAGAGCAGCTTTGATGTGTGTGAATCTGTGATGTTTTCCTTTGGGAAAACTGAAACATGTGTATTAGATTTACACCATCACACTACTCTGATTGATGTCCTTCAGTGACAGTCTATGTGCTCCACACACGCTGTCTGCAACTGTCTTACACACACACAGGGCCCATCAATGTAAACCTATAATTCAAAATGCCCTGTGGGCAGAGCCAAGCAAAGAAATTATTAAAAGAACATATGAACCAATGAAAAAATAAATAATTTACTGTCAGGGCAATCAATGTAAGGGAGCGAGTAAGAATGGCGGCACACACAGGACCAAAGCTTTAAAACACTCGTAATCTACATTCCTCCGTACATTAGCTTAAGCATTATAGCACCACGTGAGCCGCTCTCTCAGCTGGTCTGTACCCATAAAAGCAAGAAACCGGGCAGCTGTGCTCATCAACCTCCTGCCCAGAAACAGCGCAAAGAAAAAGCAAACATGTGGAAGTACTTGTTGCGCTAAAATCAACAGAGACAGATGTTGAAACATTTGCTATCTCACTTCTGCCCTTTTCTTTGCACTTGAGCATCTGGCTTGAGGAGGAGAGACAGGGGGAGAGGTGAAGGCGCGATGAAGGAGCAACGAGACGGAGATGACATCCAGCCTTCGAGATGGAACGAAAACATCACTCCCTAATTTTCAACACAAGTGTGTTAGCAGTGAAATTTGCATTTTCTGAAGAAAACAACAGTGCTTGAACAGCAGCAAAAGATTAGTGTTAAAGTTGTAGACTTCGTTGCATCAGTTGTTATGACTCTCAATACATGTCTTTTCTCAGTCGGCTGCTCACGAGAATCAACACTTAGTTACTATGCAGTGTAAAAGTAGCTGTAAATGGTTAAAAGACAAATCACAATTCAGTATGCAAATAGATGTAAGAAAGAATGCCAGTCGCAATTTATTATGCAAACACTAAATATGACATCACATTCTGATATGATATTGTGAAGGCAGCGTGCACTAATGACTTAATAGTGAGTATACTGTATATATATATATATATATATATATATATATATACACACACAAATGTATTGCCTATGGTTAGTTCATGTTAGTTAATACATTAATGTTAACAAATGAACCTTATTGTAAAGTGTTACTATATATATATATATATATATATATACACACACACACACACACACATATATATACACACACATATATATATATATATATATATATATATATATATACACACACACACACATATATATATATATATATATATATATAAAACACTATCTATCTATATATAACACTATCTATCTATAGAAAAGTTATATTACAATTTAATAATATTTCACAATAGAGTACCTCAGGGATGACGTGCTTTTGTAGGCAAAACCCGGAAGCGAGTTAGCATTTTAGGACTTCCGGTTCCATCGTCCTAAAGTCTATGGGTTTTTTGAATGGGTTTTTGCTAAATCGCCTAAAATAAGGTCTGTGGTTAACAAAGCCTCTAAATATTTTCGCGTTTTGATCTATGACATAAAACACACCAGTTATAACCTGCTTGTGATTTTTTAAACCTTTATTGTGTCTTAAAAACGGTGGTTGCTAACAAATTGCTAAAAGGGACTACTTCCTTTGGCGGAGACTTTAGACGTCATCATGACAAACAGGACATTTGGACAGCATTTCTCATGAAAAAGTGGATAAGTATTCATACACAGCGCAGATCATAATCAGCGAGCATGTTTTTAAATAAAGTTGTTTTTTAAATAAAGTTTGAGGAAGCTTGATGGTGGTGACGTTGATCCGCGACCATGGTGCGCTGTAGTCCGTTTATAGCCTACTGTTAGCTTTTTATATCTGACGACTTTATTTAGGCTTCAAAATGTATAAATGTTGTGTTAACTTGTAAAGATTATCTTGATAGACAAAACGTGTAAGTGTCATAACCCTTTGTTAAACACAGAGCTTATTTTTTGTGATTTTCCAAAAGTCTATGGGAAAAATGCATAGGTTTTCGATCGAGGGAACCCGTGTGCCGCTAACTTCCGGGTTGGCCTACAAAAACATGTCATCCCTGAGGTACTCTATATTACTGTATTTTGATCAAATAAATGCAGCCTTGGTGAGCAAAAGAGACTTTTTTTTCAAAAACATTAAGCATTCGTACCAACCCCAAACCCCTTTATCAGAAAGGTTTGAAGAACATCAGTTCAATGCTGCCTTGCAAGTACTATAATAAAGCCAACACAACTCTTGCGGGCAGGAGTTGGTGTAAGCTGGTTGTTTTTATATTTTGAGGTGGTAAATGGTCAGCCGTGACATTCGGTCAAACAGTATCAAGGACTGCCAGCGGGAAACCTCTGAAGACAGCAGATTTCCTTTCCTTTTCTCCGGATAAGCTCCATTAACACTGTTCTCTTCATCCGTCTTTTGCTACACAGCCCAGTTGCTATGAGACCCCAATCAGTAGAAACCCAATTAAAGACACAAGGATGATTTTGGACCAGCTAGCCGAAATGGTCCTTCCGATAGCAGCTAAATCCTGCAGCTGATGAGGACAAAATACCCCCGTTGTCATATATCCTTGCCCCCCCTTCCCCCATTCTCACTCTCACTCTCTTCTTCTGCTTGACCTCTTCAGTGACCTCTACTGTAAAATACAGCATTTAGCACTTTAAGTGGCTTCACGTCACGTAGTGAGCTAATTGCTCGACTTCAGTTGTTCAAAATCGCATTTTCCTTAATGAAGCTGACCGCAATGGAAGAGCTTCTTTATTTGCCTCTGCATTTTGAACACAAAATAGTGTGAAACACACACACATGCGCACACACAAGCAAAGAGGAGAGTTAAACGATAAGAAAGGCGGGGAGGCGATTCTCGTGCAGCGATAAATACTTCGCCATTTCAGCCGTCCCGGCGACAAAAGTGAACGCTCTCCATGAGACTTACATGCAAACACACAAGAAATAAGACAATTATTTAGGGCTTTGATAATTACGTGTCAAAGGCAGTGCAAGTCACCAGATAATTAGGTGAGAACTGAATGGTAATCCACAATGGCGTCCCTGGAGGCAGGGGAAAAAAAACACTCAACACATTCCCAGAAGAATGAGGGAGGAATAAAGTAGCGAAGAGATAAATAAATAACATGGGCTTTTAAAAAGGAACGTGCTTACCAACAAATAGCATCATGAAAAAAAGCGGCAATTACCATGCTGAGGGAAGACAGCGCAGACGCACACACTTGCACACACGTGCACGTGAATCCAGATGCAGGCTGATTCAGGAAGCCATGCTGTTAGCATCGGTGCTGAGTCCAGACTAATGCATCCAAACTGCTGCCATAATCTGGACATCCCACTGTGTGGTAAAATGAAGCTTAAATATTTGATTGATTAACTGTCCAATTACAACCAGTGAGAGAGGGCCAACACTGCACATAGATGCACAGCACGCACAGCTACATACATGCACATCCACACAACAGCAGTATGTCTTGGCAAAAGTATACACTGGTACTAAAAAAGTACTTAGACACTTACAGTATAGCTACACTTAAAAACATATGAATGTCAAAGGATTTAACATTGGATAACAGACTATCAGCCCAAGCTAGATCTACTGTACAAACAAATGATGCAACCCTTTTCCCCAAATTAACGATTACTTTTGAACCAACTGGGGGAAGTGGAAAGAGCTCTGAGTAAGTTACAACTTAGCCTTGTGTAAATGAATGCTAAATTAGGACTTTTAACTATTTGAGTTTTGCACCATTAAACTTGGTTGAAACAAAACCGCACAGATTAAATAAATACTTACAGAAGCCTCCAACCTGGAGTAATGGCTTTTTGTTACATTTACAGACTTTAATGCTTTAGACATATGAGGTAAAAAAGTTGGCATACTGTTGCTTCCAAAAACATTTAATGAGCGTGACGTTTCGAGCTAAATGCTCTACATCAGACTTCATCTGATCTTAAAATATAAACCAGTACCGCGATACCAAGTCGGTAATGAATTTTTAAAAATGTAATGCGCTGTTGAATGGATTTGTAAACACCTCTGATTGGCCTTTGTGTTCACACGCTCATCAGATATGTCTGTGATTGGCTACAATGATCAACGCACAGGAGCGTTTGAAAACACACGCAAGTGTTTGAATTTGAAAGCATTTTGAAAGCCGGGAGCATTTGAAAGCAGGCGTCTATCAGCTGACTGGTCCGCTGATAGACGCCTGCTTTCAAATGCTCCCGTGTGTATCTGTGTAAGCGCTTGGTGAAGAGGATTCATTGATGCCTATTTACAACATGCTTTTGAAGCGTTGATCATTGTAACCAATCACAGACATATCTGATGAGCGTGTGAACACAATTGCCAATCAGAGGTGTTTACAAATCCACTCAGCAGCACTCAAAGTGTCAAATTTTTAAAATTTCAGTACCAACTTGGTATCACGGTCGGTACTTTTGACCACAATACACCTCATACATATACAACTATGACAAATTTCATTAACATATTCCATGATTATAATTAAACTGACATTCACAGCTATTCAACATTACTTCTGTTTACAATGACTTATAACATCCCAACAACAAGATGTTTTTAAAACATGTTGATTGAAAATAACACTTGTACTGTCTTTATTTAAAATAAAAGCTCTTTGGCTTGACAGTTCAGTGGTGTCAACTAGCTAAACTAATCTCAGTGTCCTTTGCTAGAGTTGTGCTGACCCCATTAAGACCATCTAACCTCTGGAGCCAAGTTTTGGCCTTTCTTCATTTTCTAGGTCCAAGAGGGCACAGGCCAGGCCTCATTCCTCTGGCCCCCCGCTCAGGGCTGAGAAAACAGCGGCAGCTGCCCTGGAGCTCCGACACCCTGCACAGGAAGAGACAACACTTGCGCCTTCCCCTGCTTTGAAGCCTGGGCCTCAGCGCCTGCCCGTCCTTTGTCTTTGGAGCAGGAAGGAAACCCTAAGCACCAGGACACTATGAGGCCCTGGGGAGGTAGCGTGTGCGTCGGTGTGGATATATCTAACCTCTGCTAGTGTCCAGCCAGGAGTATATTCGCTATGTACGTGTGCATTTATAGGCGCCACAGTGGAACTCGGCGGGCGTTTTTTGATTTATGTATACTAGTAAGTGGAGAGCGAGTGGCGATAACTTCCTCTTCTACTTCCTGTCGCTGAGTGGAACGCCACGTGTGAGGGATGACATCGTCCAGTGTGTTGTCCCGGAAAGGTTGAGCCAGAATGGGGTATCAGTGGACCTTGTGAGCGGAGATGGGGCGAGTAGGCGACGCTTCATGGACAGACACACACACATACACACGTCAGCAAAGGCGGCCGAGGAAAAGGAAGCCGGGTAAATATTTACTGACACAGCACAAGCGCTGAGCGTTTGACACCTACTGGAAACAAAAGCGAGAGGATAAGGAGCGGCGTGCCAGGAAAGGCAGCGGTGCTGTGTCGAGCTTGCACTCATGGAAAACAAGAGGAAAGAGGGAAACATGGGGGCAGGATAAGTGAAAGAGCAAGTGAAGGGGGCACAGGGGCGGGGTGCTCTTGGGCATCAGTCACTGTCGAATAAAGGCCACACACAGGCGACTCCTGAAGCTTGCGGCTCTTTGAGGCATCATTGACGGTTTATGCTTCAATTACCAAACCGTACTGTTCATACTACCATGTAAATAAAATCATTTAAAAAAACATTCTAAAGAAAGCAGAGTCCACATCACAACTGCAACAATAATGTCACATAAGAACAATATCGTTGGAATCACTTTCACAACTTTTTTTTTCCAGCTGATGAACAATAAAAACATTGACAGCCAATCAAAATCCACCTGACTTTAAAGGGCACGAGCATTTAAAGCAGCAGACAAGAAAACTGCTGCAGACTCTTATAATATACAGGCCATTATAATGTTTTGGTGTGGACACTAATATAGTTATCCTATAAACTAATATAGTGGGCCTCAACTCCTAACTGATATGCTTTAACTTCAAATATCTAACATGTCGAAAACATACTGATAGAGAATTAAACACACAGATAGTGCACCAGCAGAGTGTGTATGTGTGCATGCATTTTTGTGCTCATCAGAGAAAGAGGGGCCCCGGAGCAGCTGTGCCTGGCACAGGGCCCATGAAGAGAAATCTCAGTTTGGATGATAAAAGGCTGATGGGGCCCCTCATTTTGGACCCGTTCTGCATTGATCCTGCAATGCCTTGAACCCTGGAGAGAGAGCGGAGTCTGCACACTGTACCGACAAGTGTGGGAGTGCGTATCATCACGGCAAAACTCTCCTTTTGTGTCTTCACTCTTTGTTTGTATCTTCACATGTAGTGCAGCTCATTCAGCCGGCTATAACTGTTGGTGGGCAGTTGTTGATTTTACATAGTTTTCAATTGGTTAGATGCCACTGATACATGACTATTTTCATGAAAAGGTAATTGAAATGACAATATTTCAACAAATTGTAAATTTTTTTAATTTTGACAGTTTATTGTTTTCAAACAAATTTCGAAAAAAGTTGTGCTGCTTAATATTTTTGTGGAAACCATAATACATATTTTCAGGATTCTTTGATAAACTCAAAAGAAAAGCATTTATTTTAAATAGAAATCTTTTTTAACTTCATAAATATCTCTACTGTCACTGTTGATCAATTTAAGGCATTCTTACTAAATAAAAAAGGGTTACACTTTATTTTACAGTGCCGTAGTTACACTGTATTTACTAAAATAAGTACTAAGTACTATTAATTAACTACATACTTACTATAGAGTTTCCATGACCTTTTATGAATTTTAATGACATTTCCAGGCCTGGAACATTTAAAACATTTCCAAGTTTCCAAATGACATCATAGCATTATTTAATACAACTCTAAGTCTAAAACAAATTGTATTTAAATTGTGTACAATCAAAATTATCTATACCAATAGCATGGTTATGAAGTATAACAATTAAAATTTACTATTCAATTGCAGGACTATTAAACAATTTTACAATTCCCTGTGCTAATCTTGTAGTATTGACTTATCTTAAAAGATATCACATATAAATATAAATCATTCATATCTGTATCATTGTATCTTAACTTCATGTCTATATTATGGTTAGGATTAGGAATTATCAATTCAAATGAACACCTCTTTTGGATTGACACAATTAAAGTCATTACATTACTCCTCAGTGCTTCTAAACACACTGCAAAAATGATACAAAATAAGTGACAAACATTACTTTGTGGTACACAGATGTCTCTAAAAGACAGATGAAATCCCAGCAGCTAATTAAAGTTGTGTGTTAATTAGGGGAGATTTTACTTAAGAAAGAATAGTACTAGGTGCGATCACAGCAACATCTTCATCACCTTCGAAACTGTTGAAACCGGCGTGGATATTGTGCTGGCGTTGAAACGAGGGAACAGTATATTTCAGAGTGTGCGTATCAACAGGGCAAAACCCAACTATGTGTCTCCCTCAGCCTTTCGGCAGTGCCATAAAATAGAAAGCTAACCTCAATATTTCCCCTCTCTGTGCTGGGACTTGCTGGCCCATTAAATTCTCCTTCCCATGTGTCATCCTGCACAGTTCCACCATGAAATTTTTGTATAATTAAACTTTCTTAATGATTTATAAGCTATAATAATAGCCGTAAGTATTTTTGAGCAGGTTAAACTGACACCCTGTAAGTGCACATGTGGGGCTGACCCTGTTTTAACAGAGTTTTGGATCATTGACTTTCCCGGCTGGAAGAATGAGGGACGGAGAGGGATGGAGCGAAGAGGGAGACGCGGCTCTGTCATAACTCAGACGCCCACTGACACATACAGGCTGGGCCTCGTCAGCCGGGGGAGGTGAGGGCCGGTTCAGGCAGACGGCGGGAGAGACAGGGGTCAGGCTGCCCGAGGTGTTTACAGGAAAGCCCAACTCGCCGTCAGCGCGCCGAGACAAACTAGCAGAGCAGAGTGCACGTCTGACAGAAATACAGCTGCGGAGAGTACACACGATGATAAAAGTACCATTATTTGGATGAATGTTAACTACAAACTGCTTCACAACGAATATGACATCCTTATAGGGTCACGCTGGACAGAATATCAATTAAAGCTGCTTATGCCTGGGAATTAATCGTGAACGAGAAAATGCCACAAGATGCTAAAACATATATTTACGTCTAAATACTTGCATATTTACATGTTATGTCTGCTTTAGACCACGACCAGACATAACACTAACAGTATGTCTTCACAAGGAAAAACATAAAAGCAAGTGAAGTAATGAAACAAAAACATTTTATTAACAAAGAAAAAGGCGTGCACTTTAGCCACTCGAGAAGAAAACAAAATACTAAGCCTCTTTGAAACCTCGAGGGAGTATCCTCGCTTGTTTCAGAGTGTACCGGGAGGTCAGGTGTGTGTATGCTACAACTGCGTATTGTCTGTGTATGATTCTAAGTACGTGGGTGTGTACGAAAGAAGTTCTCGCTAATGTGTGTGTGTGTGTGTGTGTGCGCGCGTGCATGTGCACTTTCAAACGTCAGTGTCAGGCCAAACCTCCCCTTTTTTAAACGTTGAGACTAGCTGCGGGGCTTTTCAGATGGGCTTTCAGCAGAGACGTTTTGTTTAAACTTTCTGAGGCACTCACCCCATCCTTTCAGTCACAACTCCAAGTTGGAGGAGAAAAAAAAGGGGACCAATGGCTAATGAACGTGACGAAACCGCTCGCCTATCAGCTATCTGTTTCTAAAGCTCCGTCTAGCCTGCCGAAGGGAAAGAACTCCTGAACCCCCCAAAAATGAGCCTCTGATACCCCTGTTCTCAAAGGCAGTCCAGCACCAGACGGACAAAATTAATGGAAATATATAACAATCTGAAATTAACTTCCCATAGCCACCAGCTACGTTTTAACCAGGAGTTGAGGAGAAGAGAGGGTGAGTGTGAAAGAGAGGCTGAAGAGGAAAAAAAAAAAAAAAAACCTATTACAGCTTCACAACCTCCTCACACACTTTTATACACACACACACACACCCACACCCACACACACACACACACCTACCCACACCCACACACACACAGAGTAGCTAAAAGAAAAGAAAAAAATACTTTTCTTACAAAATTTTCAAATTCCTTTTAAATAGAAAGTTTCACTGAATTTGTTTAATTATTTTTTAGTTGCTAAAAACGGTATTTATTATTTTATTTATTTAAAACTTGATTTCAAAACAATCTGAGATATAAAAACGGTCAAACAGAATAAGTTATTTTTGTTATTTTGTATGCTAAACTAATACCAAAGCACTAAGAGTGTTTTTAATCTTAAAAGTAACAAGTCTCTAAATATTAAAATAGTCCCAAAAAAGAACATGGTAATGATTTTTTAATTGATTTAAATCACACATATACCCCAAAACGAACTACACTAATTAGCATTCAACTGAACAAAAATGTAGCATTGTCGTACAATCTGTTTATTGATGGTTGTCAGTTCGATGCTTATTAGTATACTTAGTTAGTAGTATACTTTCTGATTAGCACAATATATATTATTATGGCCCATTACTAGGGATGTTATTACAGAGAAAGCCCATGTCACTCAAGCACAAAGGGACAAAGTCTGGATTTCGCTAGGAAAGGGATTCAACGTTCTAAATAGACCAAGAATGACCTTTCCCCCTAATACACCACTTACAGCAGAATTATCTTTTTAACTATTTAACTGCTGTCAGCGATTTGTCAGAGTGTGGCAATTACCAACCACAGCTGAGGACATTCAAGGAAAAAAAAAACACTTTATTTATTTAGTTTGCAGCCATGGAAGACATTTATGTGCTGATAAAGGTAAGTACGAATGCAGTGATTATCTTGTCATTTGTGAATTTTTCCTTCTGTGGTTATAATAGTGAGAAGCCAGTTTCTGCCGTTCCCTTTGTTCTTTGTCGTGTTTGACGCCTCTGGATGTGAAGAGAAATATTCAGAGAGTTCGCAAACGGAGATGCATCAATTATAGGAATCATAAAGTATCTTTCATGTTGCTTTTAATTTTCTTTTCGTTTTGGACGTTTGATAATTCACAACTGTCACGTCAAAATGACTACATGTGTCTCAATTTCCAAGTATCCGGAACTGCAATCCAACATCCAAGGTGCTGACTAACTCGCACTCTTGAGTTAAATGTCATCGATGAGTCAAATAAACTCGCCGGGCTATTGTTAGTATGTGTACGTGTGTGAAACGCATGTGACCTGAATATGAGACAGCAGGTCAGTTTGAAGTCCTCCAAGATGGATATAATGTAAAATACAGGTTAAACAAAATGGCAAAAGAAATCAACATGGGCACTGACTAATTGTGAATCCTCAAGATCACATTATAGCATTTTCTTTGGACCAAAATGTAATAGACACACACACACACAAAAAGGTAAGACAACTAGTAAGAAAGACAAGGAAAATAGGCTATGGGGGTAAACTGTCCCGCTCAACTCTGAATGTAGATTGGAAAAGCAAGTGAAGAAATCTCATTCTCCACACACACACCTACACTGCTCTCATCTACTTTAGTCTATGCAAAAGCAGTTACAAAGGATAAGCAGTGCCCCCTAGTGTTTTTATCAATGTGAAATGAGTCCAAATCAAGAGTGTGTCCCCTAAGAGAGAAAAAGAGACAGTGATGAGGGGTAAATCGAGTTGTGGCATCACAGTGGAAAAGCCTGAGGAGGACGAGCTGGAGAGAAGGGGGAGGAAAATGAACGAGAAAAGGGGGAGAAAATAAGGTAAGAGGTTAAGGGAAAGGGGGATGGGGTAGCTGTGGAAGGGTATATAGAAGAATTCTGACACTGTCAAGATAAGAAGTAGACTGTAATGATTTTTTAAGGTGTGCAAAAGCAGGCCAAATAAAAGCAAACATCCGCTATAGCCAAACACACACTGCAAGACTGAATCTCCCTTTTATATATAAAGATGGCGACAAAAAGCCCATGAGTATAGACAACACGCAATGCGTTCTTATTGCCACTGTTTGCTGCAAGTGTGAAACAACAAAAAGCATCAAACTGCAAACTTGCAAGCCCTTTCTCCAAGTTGTTTGGTCACATGTTAAGAATCTACTCTCGTATGCGAGTCTGTGTGAGAACAAACTGCAGCTACAGTTGGGGAGAATTAAGTGAAACATCTATCTTGTGCATGATTATTAGTATAAAGTGTGAGAAATTGAGTTTTTAAATGCACACAGGATGTCGAGCTTCAGTTGTGTATTGTGTGTTTGGCTTTATTTGAGGAATTCCTCAGAGAAACTTCTAAAAGTAATGTACTTTCAGCCTAACTCAAGCTGATTCAATAACATTGCTCATATTAACATCCCATTTCACTGACATCGAGGTGTAGGTCCCACCTCTATGACACCTCAATCTGACTTCCGGTATGTGTGCGAATGTGACCACTTTTATGACCAGCAAAACCTACAGGCATCCGCAGCGGGACGCAACCCCACACCACCGCCACAGTCGTATGTCTTAAGATGACATCAAAAGAACACCACAAGCTGTTGATGCTCCCTTTACCATCTCTCCAGTATTTCACACAACCCACCATAATTCACAGCACATAAAACCTTAAAACGGCACATAAAACAGTTCATCTCTTTTCAGTGTCGGCTTCCCGGGCTTAAAAATTAAATATGTTTTACCGCAGGTACATAACTAAAATATAGAGTAAAAAAAAAGGGTCTCGTAAAAGATTCAAACAGATTTTTGACTACGTGTTCAGAAGCGGGAAGCTCGTGGCTCTCTCTGCAGGAGCACTGCGGAGGCGAGCAGACTTCCACGGTAGGTCCAAATCTATAGAATAATCGGCACTGCATGGACATGTGTGATATTATGAATACCCAGAATGCTCTCTTATGACATGTGGAGAGAGAGAAAGTTTGACTCAAAGAGCACACGGTGCTATAAAACATGCTGACATTCAATCAGTTTTAAAACACATATGGAGGGGAAAAGCAGAATGCTGAATGAGAGAGAGAAAGAGAAATGAGAAAGAAAAAAAAAAGTACTGAGGAGGTAAAACATCTGAAGCTCATGGAGAAACCGATATCCAACATCCTCTGAAGGTGCAGAGTTCAGTGACATTTGTGAAGTGTGGTGCTTCTCTTTCGGTAGAGCACTTTCACAGCTGTTTTTCTTTCTTTCTGGCCTCTTGTTTTCTTGAATATGGAATATTGCTTTTCAGTTTCTTTTTTAATCTTTTGAATGTCGTTCCAAATCATCCGGGCCTAATTTAAACCTTTTCCTTAAAAAAAAATAAAAGTTCTGTCATTATTTACTCACCCTCATGTCCTTCCAAACTTTTTTTTTCTATGGAACACAAAAGTGGATATTTCGAGAAAATGTTTTTGAATACATTGGAAGTCAACGGTTACCAAAACTGTTTGGTTATCAACATTCTTCTTTTTTTTTTTCTTTAGTGTTCCACAAGAGAAAGTCATACAGATTTAAAATGGCTTGTTTTATTTATTTATTTATTTATTTATTTATTTATTTCACTATCTATCACAACCAAGCGATTGACAAAATGTCCTTTTGTTCATCGCTTGTTGTGCTTGGTCATAAATAAGTCTAGACTAACTTAAATGGAATAAATAGCTGCTTCATCTGTTATTGTTATTGCTTTATCGTGTCGCACCTGGTTAGGACACAGTGTAAGGCTTCCAATTATGAAGAGGAGACAAAGCACACGTGAAAGAACAAAGAATGTGTGTATAAGAGTAAGAGACAGAGGCAGAAAATCAAATTTGAAAGATGGAAGGATGTTGTCCTCCTAGACTAGTCTTAGTCCCGTGTGTAGACCTTGCCGTAGGCTCGGAGGGAGAGAGACGGAAGGAAGGAAAAGCATGTGGAAAGGCGAAAGAGGGATTTGTTTGTTCCTGAGGTCATGTACGGCACAAAATCAAGAAGAAGAGGGGTGTGTTGAACTGTGTTAAAGATGACCTGCAAGAGTAGAAATGTAACAAAGTTTCCCTCTCGGACACATTTTACATCATTAATGCCTAATGTTCTTAGTCTCTTAAAGGGATTATGAAAAAATCCCATTCTCCTTTATCTGTTGAAATAAAATGTACTTTATAAACATACTGAAACTTTCAAAAGCCAAAAACTTCCTGCTTAAGTATAGAAAGATTACACTATCATTTAAAAGTTTGAGGTCAGTAAGACTTTTTTTTAAAGAAGTCTCTTATGCTCACCAAGGCAGCATTTATTTGATGCAAATATAAAGTAAAAACAGTAATATTGTGAAATATTATTACAATTTAAAGTAACATATAATTGAATAAAATGGTTTTTTTTTTTTTTTTTTATGGCAAAGATGGATTTTCAGCATCATTACTTCAGTATTCAGTGTCACATGATCCATCAGAAATCATTCTAATATGCTGATTTGCTGCTCAAGAAACATTTATTATCATCATCAATGTTGAAAACAGTTATGCTGCTTAATACTTTTATGGAAAGCATTATAAATTTTTCAGCAAATTTTGATGAAACGGAAAAAGAAAAAAAGAAAAAAAAAAAACTCAAAATGATGTATATGTTAAAATCTGACAAACAATGACTGAGTTACACCTGTTTGAAGTCGATAGAGTCAGCAAAGTCAATTTTGAGAAAAAGTGAGTTAAAGTTTTCTGAAGGTTCCAAAACAAAATCACCTAGCAACCATACCTTAAAATCTCTGGTAATACCACAAAATTTGGCACAAACCAAGTCAATACCCATATCTATAGAAAAAAAAAAAAAAAAAAAAAAAATCAATCCCCCCCGCCACCCAACCCCCATTATTCCACAATTGTTTGATTAACATTAATGAAACAGACAGCCTATATATTACGACCTACTATACCAAACGGATCTAATTTAATGTTACACATCAGATGTTTTTCCCAAAGTTAACCAAACGTTCACTTAAGACATAACAGATAATGTTTTTGTGAATACTCGCCAAGACAGATTTTTTTTGAATCACTGTAATTCTGTTTATATGTGTATATCGGGATTGTGCGCTGTCTGAGGCATCTTTGTGCTCACGCTTCGGATCTGACAGTCAGCGTGAGTAAGATCGTTTTGTTTACATCAGCATGAGTTTGAAAATCACATTTCATTGGTTCAGACTCATGCCATCGGTAATTCGCTATGAATATTCACAAGTTGTAATATTGCTCTTTACAACGATACCAAACTTGTGCTGAGGGAATCGCCAATAGTCGAGAAGCGAGCAGAAAAACACAGCATTTTTCATGGACAAAGGAAAGGTACTCCTCTCATAAAACATACAAATAAAGATACTTTTAGATGTTTAATGGCTATTTGGAGCATTGGGATCGCTAGATGAGGGCTTAATGAACTAATTTTTGTGAAAACCTTAATTTCGACCAAAATTGACATTTTTTCACTTGTTTTGTCTGTAGCTCGAAATTAGCCAGTGCGCATTCCGACTCATTTTGCAAGCACGGATCACATTTATCTGAAATAGAATCTTTGTAACATTACAAATGCCTTTATTTTCAAGTAAAATATCAATTTAATACATCCTTGCTGAATAAAAATATTAATTTATTAAAAAAAAATCTTACTGACCCCCAACTTTTTAATAGTTAGTGTATGTATTGATGGTGACAACAATGGTGAATACATTAACACAACACTTAAGTTACTGAAAGATGGGGCAATGCTATAGGTATCGACAACAAACCTGAAAGTATTGTGACATTTCAATGTTAGACAGTCAACAGAGTCTATTTTTTTATAGTACTGTATAAATACACAAGTAAATAAATAAACAAACTATAGTAAGGGAGAACAATCTGAATAGACTGAATCAAGTGAATTGTCTGACCAATACAGTCTATGATTCCTGAATCCTGTGTTTGATTCAGACTCGCAAATCAATTTGACTCAATATATTATTTCTCTGTACCCAGTTGTTCTCTCTCATCACACAAAACCCATCTGACATTCTGTCATCTAAAACATATACATTTTTCCCATGTTGCAGCACAATCTGCAGCACTACTTCTAAATAGCAGTTTCAGAAAAAGGTAAAAAATAATGTCTGAAAAATAAAAATTCAACTGTTTTTAGTGTAAGACAACCTTGACTAACATTATAAGTAGACCTCAGGGAGAGAAAAATGAATAAAATGCTAAAAAATGTATGAGTGTATGACTAAGCTGTAACTCTATGAACGTGTTCCATATACAGTATGTGTGTGCTGTATCTGTAAACCTTGTTCAATACCCACCCTCAACCGAGGCATGAATACATATCACATGACCCTTCCCTCGCTCTTGGTTCCCCTCAGCGCAGCGACTATTAAGATATTGGCGGCAAAGTTTATTCCTCTCCTCTCTCCCACACTCCTTCCTCCTGCAGGTTGGGGAGGATGTGTTTGAGGTGAACTCTGCATAGCACTATCTCAGGGAAAAAAAAGAAAAGAAAAAGTGATCAATGTGGGGAGGCGATGCGAGGTTCCCTAGGACAAGCCAATCAATGCGTGAGAGGAACCTTGCCCAGGGCCCTTATGCAAATGGAGGCACGTCCGGTAACCCCGGGAGCCGACATGTGCGTCAGATCAATGGGGCGCTGCATTAAAAACCTTACAGCTATATCAGATGCCTGCCCACTAAATATGTAATGATGAACCCCTTAAGATTTCACTGTGAGCTCTTTAACTAGCGGCAGAGGCACATGTGTGAAAGCGAAAAGCTCGATCTGAACATCGAGAAAGACGTATGGGATTAAATCGGACACTCGATTACTGTCGTTTGCTGCGGACAACATATGCAAGCTGGTAAATTTACCGTGAATATAGCATCAGACTTGGAAATTAGGTTGAAATATTCGAAATTGCACCGTGACATAGACGCTAAACACAACAGAATGCTATAACAACTATATAAAGGCTATTTTACATTAGCATGGGACGAAATGAAGTGTCAAACAGACGTCTGAAATATGTCTGTCAAACCATGACAGGGCTCATCACGGATGTTCAATGGCTTATTGTAATACATAATTGCATATTCTATTAGGCGGTACTCATAGCGATATACATTCACATGCAAATGATTTCGTCCAGATGAACCACACAGAAGATGACAGACAATAAGCAGGCATAACAAACACGTCTATGTCAGCGCAGACGCATAAACACTGGCGCGCACGCCGCAATCTCGGAGTTACACATCAAATCAAAGTCTCTTCTCACTTCAAAGTGTGTTCTGGACACACAGACGCACACATTCCTGGAGCGTGTCTTATCGTCGGTGTGAAGATAGGCCACTCCGCACAGGCGTTTGCTGATAGTTTATTTATAGAAATAGTGGAGCGGGGTGATTTCTCTTATCGTGCGCTCGTTTCGGCGTGAATTTATCCCTCCATCCATGTTTATGCGCTAAACTCTCTGAGCCTGTTAACAAGCAGCAGCTAATTAAGCTTGTGACAGAGAAAAGATGAAGTGGGGGAGGAAAAAATGAGAGAGGGAGGGAGAAAGACAGACGGAGAGAGTGAGTCTGAGTTAAACGCACAAGGTTGACCTCGCATAACTGCGGCGGCCCCGGGATGCACAACACTACAAAAGTTGAAAATACAACCGTTTTAAGATGCAACACAACAGAAGACACAACAGCAAATAAAGTTACAATGACAACAAACACACACAAAAAACAAGCACAACAAAATTACACCATACATAACACAAATAAACCATAAATACAATGGAAATAAGCCACACACAATGAAAATGAAATACACTATCGTCATAATACAATGACAACTTGAAAATTAATTCTAAAACAGATTACACCACAATAGAAATAAGCCACAACATATCTGATAAAACCACAAAACAACAGAAATACTCCACAAAACAAATTTATGCCACAACACAACAAAGACAACGGCAAATAAAAAGCACAGCACAACGCATATTAGTGACAATATACAACAGATTTACAACACAACCAACACAAATAAGCCTTAATACAATGGAAATAAGACACAAAGCCAGCCTTTAAGTTGTTCCAAACCTGTATGAATGTCTTTCTTCTGCTGAACACAAAAGAAGATATCTTGAAGAATAAGGGTAACCAAACTGTTGATGGATCTTGCATAGAATGGGGGAAAAACAAATACTATGAATGTCAATGGGGCCTATCAACTCTTTGGTTACCGACATTCTTCAAACTATCTTCTTTTGTGTTCAACAGAAGAAAGAAATTCATACGATTCTGGAACAACTTGAAGGTGAGTAAATTATGACAGAATTTTCATGTTTGGGTGAACTATCCCTTTAAGGCCAAAACAAAATTAAACCACGACAGAAAAAACACAGCAAAATCAGATTAAAACAACAAAGGAACAGAATTACCAATGGAAACACAATGGAAATAAACCCCAACTCAATGCATATAAGTGACAATACAGAACAGAAAACTAAGAATTACACCACATACAACACAAATAAGCCACAACAACACAATAAAAGACACAAAACAATAATAATAAACCATAACACAATAGATATAAGTCAGAACATCATGAAAATAAGCCACAACACAATGCAAATAAGCCACAACACAACAGAATCAGCAAAGCCAACAAAACTCCAAAATGGAAATAAGCCAGATGAAACCACAAAACAACAGAATTACTCTATAACACAATGTGTTATTTATGCCATAACACAACAAAATTAAGACACAACACAAAGAAAATAGCTCACCAAACAGCAAAAAATATGCTACAACACAATACAATTATGCTATAAACAAAACAAATAATACAACACAAGATAACGACAGCACAAAACAATATAATTGTCCTACAAAGCTCCATTGATGTGCCTTCGGATTTGAAATATTGAAGCAGTTGTGTGTGAAAAGATTTGTAAGAAGATCCTGCCTGGAGATCTGTTCTTCTTTGTAATATTTAGCAGATACATTGTCTATACTGTCGTTATATAGTCAATAAAAGGCAGCTACTATTTTCATTTTACCAAGGTGCCATATGTTTAATATAATGTTCTCTTGAGGTGGATCTGTAATGAACAGACATACTCATAAAAACGTCTCACAACATTTACTGAGCAGCGTCAAAACTCGTTTAACCCAAAACAGCTGACACACGCTTTTCCTTCATAATAAACACAAGCATCCACACTTCTAACAATTTAAAGCATCCCTTACAAAAACAGTGAATGCACTACCATATTCATGTACGATGGTATTTACATGGTACTTTAAATAAATACCATGGAACAGATCTGGTGTGTATGTAGACTGAAAGCTACAGTAATTACTCTAAGCACACACAGAACTCCACCCCCTCTGTGACCCTGTTTCAGCGTAACACACCTGGATGGCAAATTGATATCAATTAAAAGCTGCATGCAGACGGGCTTCCATTCTCCAACAACAATCTGTGCATGCTAGATTGCTCGTCATCTTCTAAAAACAAACAGAAATTAATGACAAAATGAGCCGGAAATACATAAATAATCCACTGACGAGCTTTAGTCAAAGCTCTCTCTCTGGTGAATCCCTCACAACAGAAGTCCAGGAGGGGAAAATTGGGTTTGAAGCGGCCCGTCATAAATCAAATAAATTAATAAATAACAGAAAATAGCACAAACAGGCAGATAAAGAAAACAATGCCTGGGAGGAGGTAAAGAGGAAAAAGACAATCCACAGTGGGGGAAATCTTTTACAATGTTGATTGTCAGGATCTCTTTTCAAGCTACAGAAATGAGCCACACACTAAGGTGGAGTGAAGGGTCTGGGAAGACTGTGTGCTGTTAATCAGGAGAGTCCTCCAACAATGCAGAGGTCCAAAGAAAGCCTTGTTCTGTGGCGTAAATCATCCAATCAGGACTTAAGCCCATTTCACCATCACACACTGATAGACCTGATCATCAAGGTTCAAACAAATATCAACAAGTCTGAGCTTCAAGCGATGGCATCACATTAATGCCAGTTATTTAACTGAATGACTCTCAAAGGGTTAAATGTGGTAATTTCGCTGCTTTCTATTGAGGAGAAAAAAAAAAAAAAAAAAAACAACGAACAAAAAACAAAACAAAAAAACAACAACAACGAAGGTCTTACGGGTTTGGAACGACATGAGGGTGAGTAATTAATGACAGAAATTTCATTTCATTTTTGGGTGAACTAACAATTTAATCACATTGTTTAATAAAATAAAATTAATGAATACTTTATGTACTGGTATTATTGGACACTAAAGACATTTATAATGTTACAAATAATTTCTATTTCAGCCAATTTGCCGCCAATTTTTAACTTTCTATTCAAATAATCTTGAAAAAAAAAATATATATCCACATAAATATTAATATATCGTTTTTAAAGGTGAGAGTTGTTTTCAAAGGTCCCGTTTTGATTTTGCATGTTGTCATTTGTACTTGCGACACAAATTACAATATTACTCTTGCTGGAGTATCGATATTGCAAAGCAGAGACCGTATATTGACACTAAACCCATAGACCTTTCAAAAGATGTATAATTTGTTTACATTTTTAATATTTTTAGGCAATAGTCTAGTAAATGTATACACAGGTAAAGAAAGTGATGTCAAGCCCGAAGACGGGTCAGTTCGCTTTAAGAGTAAATGTTCCGCATATTAGAATCATTTCTGAAGGATCATGTGACACTGAAGACTGGAGTAATGCCTGCTGAAAATTTTAGCCTTGTCATATCAAGAATCAATTGCATTTTAAAATATATTAAAAGAGAAATCAATTATTTAAATTTTTACAATATTGCTGTATTTTTTTTTTTTTTTTTTTCAAATAAATGCAGCCTTGATGAGAATAAGAAACATATTTAAAAAATGTAAAAAAAATTGTCCAGATCCCAAACTTTTGAATGGTAGTGTATGTATATTGTTTGAAGGAAAAGTCTATTTTTTAGGGCTGTCGGTGTGTTAATTTTATGAGGGTTTTACATGTAGAATTAACAGACTTTTCTTCAAGACAAATTTCCACTATTGCATAAAAAGAGCCTCTAATATTGAATGCAGGGCTGGACAGAAATCTCTGCAATTGTGAATGTTTCATATTTCATATCAGTCTGCAGCAAGTGCATTAGCAAGATATCAGACCCATTTGTCCAAGCAGAAGGTTTTACAGACAGCAGAGCTGTTTAAGACCGCAGTCTTAAACTATCAAGACAAACCAGCATAACATAAATGTTAGAAATGAAAGACAGCATAAGAAAAAGTAAGAAAGCTTGTAAAAAAGCTTGTATTCTGGAGTTCTGTTTTAGTGCTGCAGGCCAAGATTCATTATTCAGGTAAAGAAGAGAAACCAAAACCCTTGGTGTCTTTGCAGCACCTCAGAGTCAAGTGGATATCTAGAAACTGAGCTTTGATGCATCTCCATCAGGCCCAATAAACTTTTCACCACACTGGCCGTAAAAGGTAAACATGTAAATTGATGCTCTAATGCTTTATTACTTGTTACTTGCAGTCGAAGTGTTTACGGGTGTGTTCATATTTGTAGTTTGGATCTCTTGGTTCTTTTGGTTCAGACCAAAAAAAAAAAAAAGTCTTGGTTCACTTAGCGTTCACACTGTCCTAAAAAAAAAAACAACAACAACAACAACAACTTATGAACAGCTTATAAAATGTGCAAAGGAGTCAAGACACCCGGTTCCAATGCCTGTACTGAACTGTAATGGGCAACATCGCTCCTATTATGAGAAGAACCAGGTATTCTTGAGCATTCTATCCTTTTCAGGGCTGCATCTTTTGACATCACATCCTGTGTTTGGTTCGTTTAGATGTCTTTGATCCGTGTTGGAGTCGAAATCGCATCAGAGTTCATTTAGAAGTGGTGGGTCTCGGTCCCCTTGTTTGGTCCACAGCAGGGTTCGGATGGCAGCAGTCACACTTATTCAAATGAACCACAGTAACAGAGCAATCGCAACAGTTCATTTTAATCGAACCAAACCTGCCAAGTGTGAACACACACTTAGACTCTCATCCACACATGCACAGGTGTGTGAACAAAAAGTTCTTACCTATGCGACACGACACACATTTGATCCTTCTATTTCATCAAAGCTGTGGGCAACCACATACTGGTGCAATGGGAGGCAGATGTACGTTTGCATAACTCGTTACATAATGCACCCCATCTTCTTCAATCCGGCTGCTCTTTTCTCTGGCAGAGAGTCAAGAAGGTTATGCGGAGCTGAGCTCTGCCCTGATGGCTGCTCCCACAGGCCTCCAGCTAGACTCACAGATGAAAGCAACCACTGGAGCAGCCAATGCAGCAATCAAACAAGATCAGATGGAGAAAGAAGAGAAAATGGGACAGGTATGATCAGGTGAGAGGAAGGGCAGTGCTTCGCAACTGGGTTTGATCCAGGACCCAGATTTCACACGAAACATTAAGTGGCAAGCCAACACGGTTCCAACTGTTTATTGAACAAAATTGAAGTTGGCATGAAATGGAAGTTGCGATCGTATTTTCTTCCCTATTGTGATGTATATCTGAATGAAATGCTTTTTGAAAGAGAGAAAAAAATGTTGAGCCGAACTTGATTTTGTCCATTGGGAATTGATTGGATCATTGGATCGCTGTTGTTTGCTCTTGCTGTGATCTCATGTGAGTGACAGGTTGTCCTGAACGAATGACTCTTAAGAGTCAGATCTTTTTAGTGACTTAAACACATACTTTATAACTAGTGTATTTCGATTTCAGATCAACAAATGATTCTAATGAGTCTGATCTTTTAAGTCAATCAAACACTTTCTGTGCAACTAATGTAGTCCGATTCACAAACAAATGATTTGAATGAGTTGTTTCTTTTAGTGAATCAAACACATACAGAACGACCAGGTCTGATTTCTGAATGAATGACTCTAATGAGTTGCTTCTTTTCAGTGAATCAAGCATGTTCGGGTTATAGCATGTGAGACTTAAAATCAGTGGAATTGCTGTTTGTTTATGACAACATGTGGTTACAGATCGACATTATGAATTTTGTTTGTAAAGTAATACATAGTTTTGATAATGAAACCGTTAAGTAAACAGAATCTTACCCCATGATTTACTCACCCTCAAGCCATCCCAGGTATATATGACTTTCTTCTTTCAGATGAATACACTCAGAGTTATATTCAATAATGTCAAAGCTTTATAATGGCAGTAAATATAGGATGAGATTTTGAAACCCAAATAAGTGCATCCATCCATCATAAAAGATATCCACACGGTTCCGGGGGGGTTATTAAAGGCCTTCTGAAGCGAAGCGATGCGTTTGTGTAAGAAAAATATCCATAGTTAAAACTTTAAAAACTATAATAACTAACTTCCTGCAGATGGCCATATGCTCGTCGACTTACGCCAAAAGAGTAACCCCTGATGCAATGTAAGAGTAGCATAAGCTTCGACACCTCTCGCTGTTCAAATAAATAGGGCTGGGCAACAAACTCAAGCTCCTCTCCTGTTATATTAAAATCCTCCGACATTTCTCTTTAAAAATTCTAATACGTGACCGGTGTTTTGTTTTGCTCTCTCCTCTGCGTATCCGCGTTCGTCATTACGTCATGCGTCGGGTCAGAGTTCACTCTTTCGCCCATAAATGCGTACGCCCGTCTGTCGGAAGATGGTTATTTTAGTTTGTAAAGATTTAAATATGGATTTCTTACACAAACACATCGCTTCACTTCAGAAGGTCTTTAATAACCCCCCGGAGCCATGTGGATATCTTTTATGATGGATGGTTTTTTAGGCTTCAAAATCTCATCCTCTATTTACTGCAATTATAAATCTTGGAAGAGCCAGGACATTATTTAATAAAACTCAGACTGTATTCGTCTGAAAGAAGAAAGTCATATATACCTAGGATGGCTTGAGGGTGAGTAAATCATGGGGTAATTTTCATTTTTGGGTGAACTAACCCTTTAAGAAGAATCAGAACAAAAATCATTAAATTCTTTGCCGTTTCCGTTACAAATCATAGATCAATGAACACCAGCCACAGGACAACGTCAACATGATAGATGTAGTATATGCATATCCGGGAATGTATTCGTACACACCTGCAAACTTACAGCACATACTTCATTAATGGTCGAGAAGTTCATTCACATTCAGTGCATACTATGAAGCTACAGGAATTCAGAGCCAGAGAATGAAAAAAAAAAAAAGAGTGGCAGACAGTTAGGAGAGAACTGTTTGTCTAACTCAGAATTCATGGCACAGATATGACAAGAAACAGAGACTGTTGAAACAGGAACACAGAGACGGAATAGTGAGCCCTGACATAAAGCTATCCAACCCTGACGCACCACTCTTACTTTAAGGCACACTTTGATGTATCTGTAATTACTACATACTGCCTTCGAAAAGAAATCGAATTTCAATGAAAAGAAAGAGAGGGAGAGAGAGAGAGCCAACATGCTGAAGACATTAATCGGACTCTGTTTGATGTGCCTGATCAGAAACCTGTTTGTTAAGAGTTAAAGGGAGCATTAATTAAGCCACAGACTGCCTGTTTTCAGGCAATCTGTTATGATGAGCTAAAAATTTCTTCTCAACTCTGTGCCCACCTTTTCCATCTCTGCCTCTAATTTCTTCACCTTGAGCCATTACTTAAGACATATTTACAAGTCACATGCACGACCCTCTCATTAAATAGAGTTACTGCCAACGAAGGGGTGTATAGACAATTTGTTAGGGTACTAGTCAGTATATTTAAAATGAAAATAAGAAAAAATAAATACTTTTCACTAAAAAAAATAAAAACAGTTTCACTCGAGGATTTACACAGTGTTCTAACCAGAAGTGACACGACAGCGCAACACGACAAAATGTATCTTTTCCATGATAAATCAGAGTTTTTTGTCCAAACCAGCCATAATGACAATGATACACAATGAATGTCAGGGTATTTTATTTTAGAAACGTTTCTATTTCTGTGACATCATAGCTGAAATAACATAAAAACTATGACAATGATAATCTCAGGTACTGATTATGTGCTTTATTTAATGTTTAAATAAATTATTGCAAGTTTGAATATAATTTTGCCTTTATAGCCATACTGAAAGCAACAATTGATAATTCACCTCAAATCTTAAAAAAAAAAAGCAAATAAAAAAAAAAAAAATCATTATTTATGACTTTGATTATGTGCTTAATTTTACTGCGAGGGCATTGTGCTTGCAGAGAGAGCCTGCCCACACGCTATTCTGATTGGCTGTGATTTTGTCACGTCTCGTAGTCATGTCGCATTTGGTGTGGATAGTCAGATTGTTTGACGCTGTATTCTTATCGCATTGTGTCTGGTTAGGATATTTAGTTATAGGTTCATCTACCAAACTATAAAAAATTAAGTATGTCAAGCAGCTAAAATGATTAATCAACTTTAACTTGAGATGTTATGTATGATCTTCATGATATCAATAAGATAATCTATGTTTGATGACAAAGTTATTCTCATATAGTTTATCAGAATATTTCTGCCACTCCATATCAGAGACAACCGAACCAATGATAGGCATGAGCATGGTTTGTATAAGAAATAGTGTGTTTAAGTGAGCATTCTGTCTGTGTGTGTGTTTGAAAGCGAGGGAGGGGAAAAAACAGGGATGCATCAGAGAAAGACGGCTAAACAGATCTCTGGAGGAAGACCGCCATGCCTCCACCAGCGAGGGGCTGTCACGGCCACAACACCACATAAATATTTAACAGTTATATTCAAATTACGAAATACAGAACCTCCTGCCTCAGATAAAAACACATATTCCTGGAATTATCAGAGGAATGCTAAGTCTCGGCCATCCGCTTCACCCTCCCTTCTCTCTCTCAAAGAAAAGTGGAACGGGTTCATGAAAAGTGCTCTTATGTAGGTGTAGGAGAGTGAGTGTGTGTGTGTGTGTGTGTGTGTGTGAAAGAAAGCAAGAAAGTTTGCGTTTATGTTAGGTCAAAGGTTAGACAGAGGCTCTGTCCTTACAATGCGCACACCTAGACTAGTAGAGATTGTGACAAGCTACCTGACCCTTGACCCCGGAGGTGATGTACCACAGGGAACATAGCTGAAAACTTCACAAGGTTAAGGTAAAGGGTTAGTTCATAAAAATTGAAAATTTGGTCATCATTTACTTCCCCTTGTGTCTTTCGAAACATGTATGATGACTTTCTTCCATGAAATACAAAAGAGGATAATCTGAATGATCTTTGCAATATGATGAAAGCAAGGACAATGTACAGGAACACTGTAAAAGTAGCTAATAAGACTATATTAAAAGTCTTCTAAAATCATACAATGTGTGAGAAAAATACCAAAACATTATTCTCTAGAAATCTTCACCTTCACTACAGTTCTCAAATATAGTTCTCGCTGAGTTGAGATCGATCACGTTAAACAACCAATGGTTTTCACCATCAGTGACTTCAAACCTGGCAGCATATTTAGGCATATTTGGCAGGATGAAAAAGTGCAAATTTAATGCAAAAGAATTAAATGTGAAGCCACCAAGAACTCTTAAGAATCCAGAGTAACACTTTATTTAACAGTGTCCCTGTTACACATCTTACATGTACTTACTACAGTAATGACATTAAATTATTCATAATTACAAGCAACTAACCCTAAACCAAACCCTAACCCTAATTATGTAGTAAGTAAACGAAGTTAATTAATATTACTCAGTACTTAAATGTATAATTACACTGTAACAAGGACACCTTAAAATAAAGTGTAACCGACATACTGCAAAACATACCTGGAGTCTCCAGAAATACTTCGTTGGACCCTTTCAGGTGACAGATGGACTGAAAATCAACTCCCAACTACTACCAGTTTCTTAAAGACACTTTCTTCAAACACTGGAACCATTTAAAGGGTTAGTTCACCCAAAAATGAAAATTCTGTCATTAATTACTCACCTTCATGTCGTTCCACACCCTTCATTCATCTTCAGAACACAAGATATTTTTGATAAAATCCGATGGCTCAGTGAGGCCTCTATTGCCAGCAAGATAATTAACACTTTCAGATGCCCAGAAAGGTATTAAAAACATATTAAAACAGTTCATGTGAGTAAAGTGGTTCAACCTCAATATTATAAAGCGACGAGAATACATTTTGTGCGGCAAAAAAAAAAAAAAAAAAAAAAAACGACTTTTCAACAATATCTAGTGATGGGCGATTTCAAAACACTGTTTCATGAAGCTTCGAAGCTTTATGAATCTTTTGTTTTGAATCAGTAGTTCGGATCGTGTATCAAACTGCCAAAATAACATGAACTATTGAAATTCTGAAACACTTATGACGTAACAAAGCCTCATTTACTGAAATCACATGACTTTGGCGCTCCGAACCACTGATTCGAAACAAAAGATTCGTAAATCTTCGAAGCAGTGTTTTGAAATTGCCCATCACTAGATATTTTTGAAAAGTCGTTATTTTGGTTTTTTGGTGCACAAAAAGTATTCTTGTCGCTTTATAATATTAAGGTTAAACGACTGTAGTCTGTAGACTGTAGCTTTCTGGGCATCTGAAAGAGTTAATTATCTTGCTGGCAATAGAGGCCTCACTTAGCCTTCGGATTTCATCGAAATATCTTAATTTGTGTTCTGAAGATGAACGAAGGTCTTACAGGTGTAGAACGACATGAGGGTGAGTAATAAATGACAGAATTTTCATTTTTGGGTAAACTAACCCTTTAAGAGAATGCTATGTGGGACAATGAATGCTAATGTAGTACAACGTTCTAACCTGATGATGAGATCCTCTCAAACATAAGATTTACAGTGAGGGAAAACAATACCATCTTAGAACAGGCTACGGTAAAGAAAATTACAAATTCAACAGATGGGAGGTTTGTGAAAGGCACTAAAAAAGGATGTCTATATAGGCCACCAAATTTTTTGAAATGCCCAAATAATTGTAAAATTAGATTACAATTATTATTATGTTTTTTTAATTACTTATTTACTAAAACACACTTTTTGACATTACATTTTGAGGTTAATGGGGAAAAAATCTAGTAAATAATCTAGTTGCCTAATAATTGCACAAACAAATATTTAAAAAAAAGAACAAAAAACAAAAAAACAATACAAAAAAAAAACTGGACCGTAATTCCTAGAACCTTAACTCAGCATTGGGGAAAAAAAAAAAAAAAAAAAATATGAGAAAAATGATGACCATTTTTATATTTTGGGGTGCATTAACCCTTTAACCATTCACATAAAACATAACGACTGTATTTTTAAGTCCAATGAGAGACTATGTAAGATTCAAACTTGTATCTTCTGTCTTTCTGACTTTAGCACGTACTCTGGGACTGACTGCCCTTCTATCATGATATCTTTCTTTTCTCTCAGGGTCTGATGTTATGCGTACTTGTCTACACGCCTTAACAGAGCCGTAGTTTTGCAGTTTCTCATTCTTCCTCCGTCCCTCCCTCCCACTCAAGGAAGTGGATAGTGCCTTAGGACAAGGATGAACTGGATTGTTTACAAAAGCAGCACTTTCTCAAAGAAACTAAGCGTTATTTATTTTTAATCATTTCGCTCTCTCTTCTGCTGCTTTTCCCACTGGTGAAGACAACTGTGTGCATTGAGGGGGTGGAGGGTGAGGGCTTTTCATAATAATAACCTCTAACAAATACTTACCAAATTCACGAATGACAAGCCGCCATAGCTGTGTGCCACGATGAAGATGTTTTTCGCGAGTGATTTAGAGATGAACTGGTCCCACACATAAAGTGTGTGTTCCTCCGGAGTGCTGTTTTCCTGCAAAGGGAGATTAAGAACAATTGAATTGAAAGGAGTCATTTAATGAGACACAATTTTTAGTGATATTTCAAAATAAGAGCTCAATATACCATTAAAACATACAGTAACTTTCAAAACTGAAACTTTGAAAAAAAAAAAAAACCTTTGAACTAAATTAAACTATTGAAATTAATCTGAAAAAAAAAGCTTTTTTTAAAGCTTACTGACATCAGATAGACACATCAACACATGACCACCCACATTTTCATGTTCATGGCACCTATTTAGTGTTCAAAAACTTCACAGTGAAAAACACGAGGACAGATTAATTATATGACAAAAACTATGTGGACACCCCCATTTAATTAACTCCCTAATATATTATTAAAATATATTAATATAAAATAATAATAAATATTATAGTAAATAGAATATATATATATATATATATATATATATATATATTTTTTTTTTTTTAAACAAAATACATAAAAAAAGGTTTGACCTCTTTAAGTTAGAGAATGCCTGAATATGTGCACCCATAAACTCAAATACCACATTCACTCAGTTAAATATATATTAATCAATCAATGAGTCTTGCATACTGCAAATGCCTTCGATGCAAAACTCAATAGATTGTGTGACGTCAAGTTTATATCTTAATTTGTACCCCACTGACTGATCAATACGGCCTCTATAAGAGCGATAAACACATAATCGGCCTACATGGGAAGGTCACACAAGCAGGGCACAAACACAACACTCGTAATTAACACTGGCCTGGGGTTATAACGCTCTATGAATGCGAGACGAGAGAGAGAGAGAGAAAGAGAGAAGAAAAAGGGCATTCATTCACTGGCGCATGCAACATCGATCTGTGTGTTTGTTTGCAAATGCGGCGATCGTTTAAATGCAGAATAACAACTAAATTAGAGAAAAATCGCTAGCAACAAGTGAGTGAACGTGGGTGTCGGTGACATAAAACGACGAATGCGGCAGCTACACAGCTGCATGATATAAAGAGCCTGGCCTTGTCGCAATCAGCTTCTGAAAGTTTGCAGCCTTGCCCTGCATTTAGCCTTTTTCTCATGATCTTGCATCAGCTCTCCCACATTGATTAGCTTTTTGAAAAGCACAATAATAAGTGAGTTAGAGCTGAAGGAGCTGGCAGAAGGAAAGAGATTTCCTGTCACCGAGATGGCTTGTGTTGGCGAGGGGACACAAATATGAAAGTAAATAAACAGGCTGGTGGGAGGGGGGGTTGCGGTGTGATGCAACTGGCGGAAAGCGCTGAGCCCAGATCTACTTGGACGGCTGGGCGGTGGGTGCAGGGCGGTGAAAACGGGGATGAGTTTGCATGTCTTTCTCTCACACCCTCAGACATCAAAGCTTTTTGAAGAACCAAAGCTGAGTCATCATCGCAGTGCAGCGTGTTTCATATTCATAAAGCTCTCTGTGTTCACACGAGCAAGCATGGACATACGACCACAAAGAGGTGTAGTGGCCAGTAATTAGTTTATACAACCTCAACCTCACTTAATAAACAGCCCTGGTCTTAAAAATTCACCAAAATTTAAGAACTTTTTCTACCTCTCAAATATCTTTTTTATTCTGCTGATGTAACCAAGGCCATGCGGTCAGGGAAAAACTAGGGTGTTTTTTTTGTTTAAACATTTTGGCAAGAAAGTGCTACTTACCCCTGAAAACCAACCGCCATACTGATGTGGATAGATGTCAGTGCATTGCTATGTGGTTGCTATAAGGTGTTCTGAGTGGCTGACCAAAATTTTATGGATACTTTTAGCTTTTTTCATATGGCAGGTGAGTGATAGCTGCTGAACAGATATAGCTAAAACCTTGTTTAATTAAATATTGGCTGATTATTGATCAATGTAAAACTATCGGCATATCAGCTATTGTATAAAAAAGGCAGATACCGATGGTTTTGATTAATTAACTGTGTGAAGGCACCAAAGTTGTATAATGTCTGTTGCATAATCCAACATTTTCCTAAAATAAACACTTGCCAAACAAAAAGAAACATGTACAGAATATAGCAGGGCTGAACGATGCTCTGTCCCAATCGGGCCAGTGTTGCATCGTCACAAAAGTTTATCCTTTGCATGTATTTTTAAGCCTTGTCAATTTAAATATTCAAACTCAAGAAGATGCAAAAAAAAATAAATAAATAAATAATCAATTTGGTACTCGCTGTGTACACAAGCCCAGAAGGCTGCGCCTCAGACAGTGTGAATACTGAATTAAGTTCTCTTTCGCTTATTCTTTTCCCTGAATGGACAAATTCACACAAAATTATATCAAAATGCCATTTTGGCAAGTATCATAGTAAACACAGTTGGTAACGGCTTAAGTGAACGCAAAAAGTTGAGACATAAAACGCACGTGTGTATCACTATAGTGGATCCATGCGACTTCTAAAGTGACAGCAGCCTAATATTCCTGTGTTTTAATGCTAATCAAAAAAAAAAAAAAAAAAAAAGATAAATAAAATAAAATAATCACTCACTGCTCTTGAACAACTAAATAACTTTTGTAACTTTAATAAGGATTTATATTCATTTAATTATACAGCAGTTACCTTACATTTGATTACTTTATTCAATTTCTGTACCTGAAAACTAATGTTAGACCTACCTGAAAAGCACTGTTTATTTCATATGTATCTTTGTTCTTTTGTAATTATGTATTTATGTTGGCCTTTTAAATATATTAAATGGATCCAATCCATGTTCAATAAAGAGGATTTGATGATGCTGCAATAAACTAGCTAGTTTACCTTAATGCATGTGTTTTCGAAGTTTGCCAATTTAAAAACAGTAATCTATTTTAATGACAAAAGTTATATCAATGTTGGAATCGGCCAATAGTTGTTTGGTAAAATTGATATCGTCCAAAAAAAAAAAAAAAATAAGAATATCATGACGTAAATAATGTGTTTAAATCCATAACTCTTAGCAATAGTAGTAGTGATGATAGTTATGATATCAAACACTACTGCTACTATTAAAGGGTTAGTTCACCCAAAAATGAAAATAATGTCATTTATTACTCACACTCATGCCGTTCCACACCCGTAAGACCTTCGTTCATCTTCGGAACACAAATTAAAATATTTTTGTTGAAATCCGATGGCTCAGTGAGGCCTCCATAGCCAGCAATGACATTTCCTCTTTCAAGATCCATTAATGTATAAAGCAGTGTTTTGAAATCGGCCATCACTATAAGTCGTTTTTTTTTTTTTTTTTTTTTTTTGGCACACCAAAAATATTCTCTTCGCTTTATAATATTAATATTGAACCACTGTACTCACATGAACTGATTTAAATATGTTTTTAGTACATTAATGGACATTGAGAGAGGCAATGTCATTGCTGGCTATGCAGGCCTCACTGAGCCATCGGATTTCAACAAAAATATCTTAATTTGTGTGGAACGACATGAGGGTGAGTAATAAATGACAGAATTTTCATTTTTGGGTGAACTAACCCTTTAATAATATCACTTTTCACAATCTAATCAAATGGACATTGATCAAATCAACTACCAAATCTACAAATTACAAATGCAATTTCAAGTTGTCATTATAACGTAATGTGCATCTTGGACAGTTGTTTTATGCTGAAGCAAACAGAAGACTGACCATTGTGTTGTTCTGTCTGTGCATAAGCGTGTGTGTGTTTGTTTTTCAATAAATGAAATCTCCACAGTTGCAAAAGGGTGATGCCACATTAAACCAGGTAACGTCCCCCTCCCCTTATCAACCCGGCACAGAGTCTGACACCTGGCCCACACACATACACAAACACAAACACACACAGACCACCGACTCCCTCCAACCCTTCCCCTATGATTGACTACCTCCTCTGATAGAGCCTACACTTATCTAAACAGCATTTGCATATTTGTGTAATTATTTCCTAGGGTTAATTAGCTCCTGCGAAACAATATGCCCATAGAGACCAGTTCCTGGTGACAGGTTCACCCTCTCTCTCTCGCTGTCAACCCTCATCTCATCCATGCATGTGCAAGACCTGGAAGACTCCCGAGTGAGCAGACCTGTTGCTCATGTCTCAGTGTTTCTGTGTATGTATGGACATTCATTTTTCTTTATTAAAATTATTCTTTATTATTTATTAAGTGTTTAATTTCTGCATTGCCAACGTCAACAAATACAATTGCAAAAATATTATCAAGTTCCCCAAATGCTCGTCTACAATTGAGTGGACAAACTCAAAGTCAACCTAAGAATGACTTGATTATAAATGACTAAGCTAGGATTTTTAAATATATTATATATATATATATATATATATATATATATATATATATATACACACACATTTTAGCTATAAATGTATATAGGAAATAATTGTATCTTGTTAATTCATTGATTAATGAATTAATCTTAATGTAATTGGTTACCACTTCATTCTCATTTTTAAATTAATTTATTTAGCTTTTTCAATTAACTTAAATACTGCAGGCCTGTGGTGTGACAAATGAATTTTAAAAGTTAAAGATGAAGTACAGCATGTCACACTGTAGGAAACTTCTGTTACACTGCAGGACTTTCCAAGCTGTTAAACTATTTTAACACATTGTTTCCAACAGCCGCCTTCATGTTAGTTTCCAGACAAATACATAAACATTTTTATGCTTATTTAAAGCTGAAAATCTCTCTCTTTCTATTATGCAGAGGCATCACAGTTCAAGACTGAGAAAATGAACATGGAAGTAGATCCACATAAACATTCAATGTTTTCACTGGCTGTTTGTAACAGCATAATACTGTACTGTACTACATTAATAGTATGTATACTGTGCATTGTATGAAATTTTCCATATACAAACAATATTCGGAAGACTACACTGCCAAAATGTGCCACAGCTCACAATAAATAATTACACAGCAGAACAATCTCACATTTTACTTTAAATTGCTTACAAAATATATATATATATATATAATTTTATATTCACACTCGAAATTTAACTGAATAAAACACAAACACTCTATTCACAAGGACTACAGTTTCTTCAAACAGCTTTACCTCAGCGCAACAAACAGAGTTCGGGTTTGAAGCGGCTCTGGAGGTGGACTCTGGCCCTTAAAGGTGCAGTAAGCAATTTCTGAGAAAAACGTGGGTTAAAAGAGTTAAAAGTGGATTGGACTGAGCACCACAACAATCAGCAGTAGGGGGCGTATACACTCGATGGGGGAGGAGAGAGACTGAACAAAAGGGAGATTTGAAGAAAGACTGTAGAAAGAGGGATGGCTAAGAGACATTACAAAAGAGAAAATTATCAGGCAAGATCTTTAGGACCTGTGTTAATATTAGAAAAGCCTTCCAGCGCTAGAAAGACCTAAGTGGGAAGGCCTGGAAATGGACACTAAGGTTGCATTGTTACTGTTGCATATGTATTGTAAGTAAGTTTGTATGTTTTACAGTTGTAATTTTAGCTATAGTAACTGGACAGTTTTGAGTGTCATTGTTTGTCTGGAGCTGGTGTGCTGCTAGCGAGCAAGTAAAGTCTTGCTCGTATATATACTCTTGTGTTATGTATATTAATTTTGTTTGTTTGTTCGTTCATTATCTTCGCTTTATGTTTTTGCGAAGCATTATTTTGCTTCACTTCAGCTATGATAAAGAGACATCCACTCTTGCATTCCGTGTTTGTGGATTTTGGGGGCGGAGCAATGAAGAGAGCAGTGTGTTTGTTTGGGTTGATTTCAAATAGCAACAGTGTTTCTCAAAAATTGCTTACTGCACCTTTAATGGGCATCTTTTGTTATAATAGCACACTCTTTGAGTCTCACTCTTTCTTTTCTTCTAAATACAGTGCACTTTTATTACACTGATTTTATACTCTCTTCTTGGAGATCCTCCACACTATCTGAGAAACGTCATATGGAGGTGTCCCACACACTGCAAACCCCTTGAATTGGCAGACAGGATGTGAGCACAGCATCTGAGAGAGATTCTCACCTTTTCTGTAGTATGACAGATTCTTTCTCTACATCTTCTCTCTCACCTTCATTGTCAGCAATCAGAAGAAATAAAAAAAGTAATTAAATGAAGATAATAAACGACAATGAGCATCCTGTAACTCCAGCCCTATTAGAATCACTCCATGTAATACAAATTTGTCTTCATTTGCACATTACACGTAAATCCATGTTGGCTCTATAAAACAAACTACAAAACTACAAAAACCCTGAAATGAATAGGTATTAAGGAAGAACAATGGCATTTGCCTATAATTAATTTATAACACCAGCTTCTAAACTATTATGCAGACACAACTTTATTCCTATAAAAGCATGGATTTTAGCGCAATGTATTTCAACCCCGGTCCTGGAGTATTCCAAATACTGTACATTTTGTATGTCAATTCATGACTCTCGATTTACATTTTAATCCCGCAAGAAGTTATATGTACATACAAATATTTCCAAATTAATTTAAAAAAATGTTATGTAGTCTTTAATTATTTTCAAACTAAGCACACAGAGCTTGATGAAAGACCATGAAAGTAAGATTCATGGTTTTGCCTTGAGTCCAAGACCATGTATTCATTGTCTTGTTCCTTGGAGCATGTGGCCTCGGTCTTGACTCGGACACAACCCTCTACTAGTCTCTGACTCAAATGAGCTGGTCTCAACTACATCAATGTTAGCTACAAATTGCAACTAATTTAACTTGATGCTAAATTCATATTTATCTGCCTTTTTCTCAGGTCCACAGATCACCTTTAAAAAGCTCATCCAAACAGTCAGAATTAACCATGCTAAATCTTTCTAGCAAACTGGGCAAACACAGTCCCCTCAGCTCATTTCAATGACCACTGGTACCTCTTCAGCAGGGCACTGGATTATTTTCATTTAGTTAAACGATTAAACATTAAACAATCCAAGGAGGTAATTGCGTGTTTTGTATTATCACTGGAGCCATTAGAATGTGGACTTAGTTTCCAGGTGTTTGCCGAGATTCACATTAAGTGCCTCAAATGTCCGTTAGCCTGTCGCTAGCTCCACATGGCTACCGTTTACAGAGACCGCGGACTGATAGTAAGAAATAGGAGTCTGGGAAAGCCGATAATGCTGAGGGATTTGAAAGTTGGCAGTGTGAGTGCTGGGTTTGTATACTCGGATAAGGCTGAGACTGGGTTTCATGGCGGCGCGTGGACTTCCTGATAGTGCCGTTAGCGTGCATGGAACACTAGACGCCTTGGGCTGGCAAAACGAGCACTGGCACTCACTTCCTGCAGATTTGCCGTCCACACCTGGCCAGTTCCAGACAAGGTGCTCCTTCAGAAAAGAGTGTGACCGCGGCGAGAGCCCTCATATCTAGCGGAGGGGAAAGGGGGGAGAGAACATGAACCAAGGAGATGACTTGAAAATCACAAGTAATTAACGACTAGCGAGCCCAGCGAAAGCCAGTAAGATGACAAACGAGGCCAACGGGGAAGATGTGGGCAGAATATCAACATGCTTAGGGAAAACAGGAAATTAAAAAGGCATGGTTACAGACCCCCTAAGAGGGCTCTTAAATAAAGGAGGTGGAGGTATGGTGCTGATAAACACGAGACTGTACTGTCACAGCGCTGTGACCTTGTTAGCACGGAGCTAATCTCGACAAAATTTGCTAGTGCATTGTTTCAAATCAATATCTCATTAACAAACTACAAAGGCCTAGGCAAAAGACAGCTCTTGGCTGCATGTGGGCAGAAAGGTCATCTCTGTGACATCTCAACCTGTCTCACTCAAAGCCTGTGATTGTCAGATTAAATTACTGCCTCGCTTTAATTGATGTTAGGGGGAAGAAGGCACAGACAGTGGTTCGTGTGTCGTTTGGTGGTGAAGGCCTGCTGTGAAGGCCCTTGGTTTGGCTTCTGACAGTAGATTGGATGTGTTTCTTGGTTGACCTAACGGGAAGATTGGGAGCAGACATCTGAGTGGAGTTACAGCGGGATTCGCCCCGATAGTGGTTACAATGCACAGCTTCAGAGAGAGGAGATCTCAGACGGTGGCAAGGGTTGACAAGCAGTTCATATGCAAAAATAACAGAGGACAACACACACATACAGACACACAGAGACAACTGCCTCAGACACACAAATTCACATTCTCTCTCTCTCTCTCTATATATATATATATATATATATATATATACACACACACATACATACATACATATACACACACACTATACCTACACACACACTTGAATCTTCTTTGTCAATAGTTGGTTAATTGTATTTGTTCTAATTCTATTTTTTTATAATGTGTAAAATCATTCTGTAATTTGTAATTAATAATAAACACAGAGATAAACACAGGTCCACATGAATCATATGTTACCAGGTTCTAAACTAACTCCCTGCAAGTGGCTAATGTGAGTAAAAATTGGCTTTGCGAAGTAAACTGAACAGTTACTGCAAGTAGGAACTAAAGCATGGTTTAAAACAAATTGTATTATTTAAGTTATGCAAGTGAGCAAAATTAAATACATACAAAACGTCTAGTACTAAAGAAAACCACTGTCACAACTTGCGCATCTTCTAACAACCTTACTGATACAGTACATATATATATATATATCTGCTAACAGATGCCCCAGCTCATAAGTCAGTGGAGCTCAAAATAAATAAATACACTCACGCATACAGCAGACGCCCACACACACTTGAAAGAGCAAAGAACCTCGTAACCTGTGATTCTGACCTCTGCTGTGGTCGTATCACCAGTTCAGAAGTTTAATTAAGGCACGTCCGGTCACCACGCTTGTGTTGGCAATGTGGGTTATGTGGAAGGTCTTCAAGGCCAAAGTTCACATACACACAGGGGGAGGACCTCCAGAAGTGTCCCTGAACTAAGGGAACACTGACTTGAGGCTGATACAACCCGAGCCAGAATACAAGTCTCTTGACATCGCCGAATCGGCTGGGCCATATCTAATAGACATGCAGGTTAGGGATGTACGAGCCAGGCATTGGGAAACAGTACATCTCCAAAACACGGATTCCTCTCGTCCCCGGGGGAACAGGAGAGAGAAGACGAGGGATAAATAATGGATGTCGTTCCTGTGGAGGCAAAGGACGCAGTAGAAGTACACAAAGTAGGAACACCAGCAGTAACCCCTTGAACCGATGCTTATGTCCCATCAATGCCCCATCGGTGACACCTTTATATAGATTCTGGAGCGCCTTTTAAGGACAACACAATATGCTCTCATATATATTTGTATGCAAGATATTGGTGAGCATTACAACATATATTTTCTAAATATTGACTGTGGAGAGTTAGAGAGGTATTTCTTTTGCATACTACTAAAAGTTGTAGTTGATCACCCAAAAATTTGTACAAATTACAATAGGTCTCCTTCACTTACTATGTGCATACACATTTGTGCACAAAACCTGTGTACGAACGCAACGTTAAATTCGGCCTATATATATATATATATATATATATATATATATATATATATATGAAAATGTATATTTTGGGGTCAATAAGATTTAATTATTTACCCTTGTGTCGTTCCACACCCGTAAGACTTTCGTTCATCTTCAGAACACAAATTAAGATATTTTTGATGAAATTGAAGTGTTTTTTTTTATCCCCCATAGAAAACAATGTAATTACTGTCATTCAAGGTCCAGAAAGGTATTAAAGACATCTTAAAAATAGTCCATGTGACTACAGTGGTTCAACCTTAATGTTACGAAGCGACAAGAATACTTTTTGAGCGCAAAAACAAAACACGAATTTATTTAACAATTTTTTCTCTACCCTGTCAGTCTCCTACACAGTTGACGCAGTGCACAATATTAAGGTTGTACCACTGTAGTCACATGGACTATTTTAACAATGTCTTTACTACTTTTCTGGACCTTGAATGTGGTAATTACATTGCTTTCTATGGAGGATAAAAAGAGATTTAAAATCTCTTAGATTTAAAAAAAATATCTTAATTTGTGTTCCGAAGATGAACGGGTTTGGAACGACATGAGGGTGAGTAATTAATGACAGAAATTTCATCTAACCCTTTAATACTTTTATTCAGCAAGGATGCATTAAATTGAACAAAAGTTACAGTAAAAACATTTATACAATGTTACAAAAGATTTCCATTTCAAATAGTTTTTTTTTTTTTTTTTTTTTTTTTAGCTTTCTATTCATCAAAGACCCTGTTTCCCTGTTTTAAAACATTAAGCAGCACAACTGTTTTCAACTGTTTCAACTGTTTTCTATCATGTGACACTGAAGACTGAAGTAATGGCTGCTGAAAATTCAGCATTGCCATCACAGGAATAAATTACAATTGACCAATAACCATACAATAAGTCTTACTACTGATTTATTATTATACTTAGGCTGTTTGAAAAGCCCTTATATGGAAACATTGTGGCTGTATAGTATGCTAATTACTAACTTCAGGCATGTGCTCCCTCAAAGAACAATCTGATGTGAATTCATCAAAAGAAAAAAGAAAAATGTGCATGTAGAAAGAAAACTAAGGAGACCCTTATTCACGAAACATGAGCAGAACAAATTTCTGTGTAAACTGCATGTAAAACTGTTGCATGAATGGACGCATGAATGATTTACACAGTTATGCTCACGTTTCATGAACAAGGCCCAATGTGTTGTGCTGGATTACGTCAACCCAGTACATTTCAATCAGAACTATAAAGGCCATCCTTTTATTTTCCAGCATTATTTGCCAGCTAACAGATCTAACACTTAAATGTTACTGCCTTGGAAATCATTTCACGGTAAATGCGACAAGAGGCAGAACAGTGTGTTGCAAAACAATGTAAAGCAGAGGCCTAGTGTCAATGGATGTTTTATTTTTCTCGTGTTAGGTCATAGCGTACATGGAGTATGAAAGCGATGGCGTTCTCGAGCGTTCAATAAACTCATGCCATCACCACAAGGATCTGACACTTAAAGTTCTGCAGGCACTTAAGAAAAGAATAAACAGAGAGATGGAAAGAGCAAGAAATGAAAAGAAAAACACCTCCCACAAGCTGCTGCGTCTGAATGTTTGACGAAGTGCTCTCCCTTTCTCTCGCGCCCGGAACGTTTTACAAAAAAAAGCAACAATAAGAAATGTGAGAAAAAAAAGTGTTAGGAGAAGGATTCTAGTCATTTACAAAAATAAGTGGTGCTTTAGAGAAAGGCTGAGCGCACTGGGCTTTTTGTCCACTTGCTCTTTTCCCCTTGGGGCTGGGGCCCTAAGCCGGGACCGCTCAGGCCTGAATGAAATCTTTGGAAGCTTCTTAAGCTCTGAATGTGGGTTTTGTTCTTGCTATTCCTCCGCTTGGCTGACAGAAAATAGGTAACTGGATTAGGCCTCAAATTCAGAGTAAAGTGAACTCCCAAAAAAACTTTGTATGCCACCCCCACTATTTCGGCCCCCCGGTTCTCATGTCCGCCCCTCTTCTTTGGCGTCAGCAGACGTGGGCCGCTGGGGCTGTGATCTGTAAGATCGCGGGGAGATTAGGCAGGGCTGGGGGCTTGCAACCCGAGGGGTGCTAAAAAGTAAGAGTGCTAAAGGCAGTTAAGGGCTCCTTAATGGGGGTAAGGAAGTGTATTAATCAACTCAGCGCTACCAAAGCCTGGAGCTGCCGGGCCCGGCCGGAGCGACGTGCAGGTGGTCTAGTGCTCTACGGGGAGTCAAGGAGGGGAGGAGAGGAGGTTCAGTCGCGTACAATGCCACTATAAAAGATTAAAAACTTTAGGAGAATGGGACTCGCTGTGACCCGCCTCCTACTCTAGGGCCTGAGAGGATGGGTGGAGAGGAGGAGAAAACACACACAAATACAGACACGCACACACGCTAATGTACCTGGACATCAGTGCGGTTACAGATTCATTAAAAAACAGATTCGAGTAGACTCACATACAGCGATCTATACAGAGCACTATAATCTATTTGGACGCAATGCCACAACAACATAAAACATTACAGCACCATTAAGTTATCTGAACTTATTTCTTTACTTTAACTCCAACTGTCATGACAAGTCTTGAGTTTTGAACTCAAGTTTATAAGTTTTTTTAAAATTAAACAAAGTAATCCATTGTCTTGACTATTCGTGAGTTGAAACAAAGGTTATCTTCAAGTTGAGTTAACTTATGTTAAGTTGAGTTAACTCACATTTTTAAGGAAGCAGGTGAACTTTCATTTCTAAGTTTAACCAGCTGGAAATGTTTTACAGTGAATGTCCTACCAAATAATGATGAATCTGTGTACTAATATGAATTCATGTAGGCATCAGTGCTAGTTATCAAATATGTAAATGTGGGTGTATGATGCTGAATGATTCGTGAGAACATAGCATCTCACTGAAAGAAAGCTAAAGAAAAAAAGAACAGTAAGTCATAACCAGGAGGTATTTAAGCTAATTTTAAGGCTTATAACTAGAATATTTAAATTATTTTTAATATATTTTTGTAATTAGTGGCTTAACACACCCAAAAAACACATTACAATAAGGTTCCATTTGCTAACATTAGTTAACTACATTAGTTAACATGAATTAACAAAGAAAAATTCTAAAGCATTTATTAATCTTAGTTAATGTTAATTTTATTTTTAAAATTTTTTATTTTTTTAGTTTTTATTCACTAATGTAAAATAAATAAATAATGTATTGCTTATTGTTAGTTAATGTTAGTTAATACATTAACTAATGTTAACTAATGGGACCTTATTTAAAATGTTATCAAAAAATAGTTTGTGAAGTCAGTTTGTGTCAATGTACACGAAATATCTGTTAAAAAAAAATAAGCGACTTAAAAAAAACAACATTAATAAGTATAACGGAAAACATTCTAGATAAATGAATTTACATTAACTAATGATCTGTTAAGCATATTATATTATATTATATTATAAATTATATACATTTTCTGAATTGCTAATTGGTTGCTGATGTATTCTGAGTGGTTTCAGGCTTGTTTTATTACTAGCCCATGTGAAAAGAGCCCACCACTCATATTAAATCATATTCTTGTGCCTAGAAAAGTCTTGGGTCTACCTATGTTTAATACTTAGGGATGGGGGATTTGAAAAACATCAAAACAATACAGATTACTAGCCTTAACAAGCAACGCTAATAATGTTTGTAAATGTTATGAAAGTATTTCCAATGTAATGGAAGTCTTTCCAAAGTATCAATATGTTTTTATGCAACTATAATCACTTAAGTACTACACACATAAACCCTTAACAAACGTACAGGATCTCAAAGTATACAAAGAAAATTAAATCAGAGCGCTGAATCATTATATTTCAGCCACTGACAATGTGCTGCAGGATATTAGTTATATAAAAACTAAACAAGCCAACAACACACATAAACTAAAGCCTGAAATCATCTCAACAGTGCTCCTTTAACATTTTCCTGCAGTGGTTCAAAACAAAACGGCTTTTCCACCTTGCGTGCATTTCCACTTGGCAACAGTACTTCAATGCTCCCTACAGGAATTCACAAGCACACATATAAGTCAGAGACACACAGTCATCAGCACACGTCCTTGTGCTGGTGCAGTTCGCGCCGGTCTGGAGCTGCATAATGTGGCCGAGAGGAAAGCAGGCAGAAGTCAGAGTGCAGAATACTGCAAGGCCATCCAGCAGAACTCATACTGCTAGACTAGAGTTCAGGAGAAGAGAGAGATGCTTAGTCTTCTTATTATATGAATCCCAAACTATCCCAGCTAAAATATTTATTAAGGGTTCTTCCCTTCCACCTCTTCAGGGTGATGCAGCTCCTCCTCGTACACACACTTTTTCTCTATCATTTACTCATAAACACACATTGCTGCATGTGCGCATTAAGATGTCAGCGGAGCCAGGCTCTTATAGATATTGACAGTGAGTTTTTTCATTATACACAGCAGCCTGCAGAGCTTCCTCTATTCACCACACCAACACTGATGAAACGCCTCAGAAATGGACGAGGTGTTGAAATCTCAGATTCACACTCACTGATGGCTATTTCATAGATTTTTTTTTTCTTACTGACTGTGTGTGTGTGTTAAAAAACAACTTCATCTGGGCAACACCACAGAATTCTGCCCTCAGTGTGAATTTATTAAGGAATGATAGGTGTCAGGGTTAGTTTATGGCAATAAAAAGACAGTAATTAAGAGAATTTGTTTACAAAGAGAGGGAAAGTGAGAGGTATGACGGTTTTAAAGCTGACTTCATGCTAATAGTGCAGATAATTATACCTCAACGTGCCGTGTGTGTGTGTGTGTGTGTGTGTGTGTGTGTGTGTGTGTGTGTGTGTGTGTGTGTGAAGGTAGCCTCAGAAGTGTGTTGACAGCTCACACACCGCTACTGAGTCAACGACAGTAAATGACAGCACAAGGAGTGTGACGATGTGTGACGTGGCCATCAAATGGTGATAAAAACAAAGCGCTAATTTTCGGGAGACAATTTTTTCCAATTGATGCTTCCTTCTTTCATCTGGTTGCCTCATGGTTTTGCATTAGAAATTATTTATTTCTTTGATTTAGCATGTATTATTTGTGGTGTACATAATGTACACTCAATGTGTGCGTTTGCGAGATTGTATACATATACATATATATATATGTATATGTATATATGTATATATATATATATATATATATATATATATATATATATATATATATATATATATATATATATATATATATATATACATATACATATATACATATACATATATATATATATATATATATATATACACATACATATATAACTTCTGTGCATGCTAACAGTTTGACCAAAGATGCCATAGAATTAAAATTGGAAATTTGCAGCTTGTAGTCCATGTCTATTTGCTTTAAGGTCATCTGAATGCTAGTGTATTCAAAGCATGAAATGAAAATTTTCTAAATGCATGTTATTGATCTCATTGTAAACAATTCATCCATGCATTTTTTGTTGACCTCGTAATATTTAAACTAAAATATCATAACTCAATGTTCCATTAAAAACAAGAGACTTCATTCTGCTGACCTACGCCAGACTTTTCCAACGACCACATCTCAAAATCCAATCAACCGTCCTACAATTGTTGCCTTTTTCGATAATCTGTTACACACTGATGTGCGTCAAAATATGGAAGAAAAGATCTATTATACTTCAGTTTCATCACGACTTTAAATGTGGACCAAATTCATTTCTGGAAGATATTCATATTTAAAATTTAAGTTATTTTTCTACTGGGAAAACGGAGCAAATATATTGATGACTCATCCTGTACTGCACAGATTTTAGTCCAATCAGACGCTCTCAAGAATCAGAATGCCCTCCCCCTAATGGTTCATGACTGTGATGTAACTACTGCCTATTTGAAATGAAATAAAATAAAATAAAAATAAAATAAATGGACAAGCACTTCAGTAGGAATTATATCAAGGAATAAAAACGGTGCTTATCAAGCAATTTCACTGGATTTTTTAAAACAGAGAAAGCGAGAAGAAAAATCTGGATGGTATCCAAACCCTCCACAGCCTCATGACCGCACATGTGTGGCCCACTCACTCAGCTGCCTAAAACCCCCTCTCACCCTCTAGTTCACCCCATATTCCTTTCTCTCTCTCCATACCCATCATCCTCCCTTAGTCACTCACTCGTATCGGGATGTGCTCCATCTCCCTTTCCTTCTGTGGGTTGCGATACTTCTCATAAAAGTCCTTCTTTTTCTTGCTCTCCCGCTCTTCCTTTCTCTCTCTCTTTTCAGCAGGCTCATCGGAGGCATCCGGGGATGGTTTCTTGGCTGGATCTGGAACCTTCTCCACCTCCAGAGAGTTCTCGTTGGGGTTCAGCACAATCACCCCGTATCCCTCCTGAGAGACAAAACACATACAAATGAATAAACAAATAAACAGGCTCCAGTGCTCTTTCTGATTGTACTTGAGTTGCCAAAACAAACCGGCCCTTCATAATAAAGCAAGGTGTCCGGGGAGATGCATGTATGCCAGCGCTGTGAGTCACGGCATTGTGTGGCATGCAGTAGAGGAGTGAACTATTGGGAGAGGGATTAAAGCGGCTCTCAATGCGAACGGAGGTCAGTGTTGCTTTCATGTGAGCTCAAATTCAGCTTCAGCTTCATTTAGTGTGCTGACATTCAGCATAAAAAGGAATACTGCAACTGAGTTGCATTTAGAAAAAATAAATCCAGCTTTTCTAATTGATTGTGGAATATAGATACTTAAATGATGAGTTCTGTTATATTTTAACTGTACATATTATTGAAGTGAAAAATCGTAATATTTTAGATCCATGTGTAATTTAAATTCATCAAAAAATGAAACATAAGGCTGAGTAAAACTGACTTTAAAAATTAGTGAAATTAAATTTTTTAACATCACAGAAACCAAAAACACAACACAATAAGCAGAAACAAAATAAAATACAATAAAATACATAACAATGAACACAATTAAAGCCTTTAATACTCAATGGAATCAGTCTCTCAGTGGTAATAAAGTGTCTATTTGGAGAAACAGTCTGTCGCTTGTTCTACTGCACAGCTCTAAATAAATGCACAATACACGGCCAAACTCCCGCAGAAGAGAATCACCAAATCAAAGTTTCTCCCGGATGGCTTAAAGTGAATTCTGATCCCCTGCGTATGCTGAAAAATATGAACGGTGCTTATGAATACAACTTTTTTGACAATAAGATGAAGAAATGTTTCAACAACTCAAAGAACTACAAAAAAATAAATAAATGTTCACAAAACATTATTTATTATATATCACTTAAAAGTATAATTATCTTAATTATCTAAAAACTAAACTAATATAAATTGTATTTTCTTTACATATCACTGCATTTAATCATAAAACATTCATATTAAAAGTTATCTAATCAACACAATTTTGAAGCAATGAAACAGAAATTTTCTACTTATGACAAGCTCATTTTTTTCCCACCAACATAAGCGCTTCAAACTATATGCATAGCTGCAACAACAAAGAATCAAAGGTGTGATTTTCAAAACAGCTAATTAAAAATTAAGCTTCTGTCAATAGCAAACAATTATAATTATTTCACATGATGGACTGCAAAGCAAGCATTTTCACATCTAATCAATACAAATAAGCTCACGCCAGCATTTTACTAATACAACTAATAACTAAACTAAAAACACTAATATAAGATTATTATGTGCTCATTTACACTTTTAAATAAATTTTAAAAACATAATTTAATTTACAGTTAAATATTCAACAAATTAAAATGTATGCGTATTAAACATTCAACACAAAATCCATGCAATCATTAAATTATAAAACTACAGCTAACCTAATTAATTTCTGCTGAACTCTCATTCAGTTTCTCATTAAATAAATGTCTTTTTTTTTTTAATCCAGTCATACAGCCTGTGGTGTGTAAAAGTACAGGTGGCGTTAATCAGAGTTAGTCTGAACTGACCAGACGTGGGGTTGAAATTTGTAGTTAGTTGTTTCTGTCTGGCAGGCGTCATATAAGTGATGTCGGCCGGCTCTTAGTGTGGTGTTGTGGTAAGACTGTGTGGTGAGGGAGGCTGAGTGGAGCTCGGTGCCACTGCCCACTGGTGGCAGGTAGGATAAATGACCGAGAAACAGAAAGAGCGCCTTGATAAGACAAACAAACTCTCTGTTATCCATTCTTATCTTTTGTTTTGAAATAATAATGCCTTTAAAGCAGCTGTTACAGAATAATTTGCATAAGTTGACTAGACTGAGTTTAGCTTTAAACTTAGGTTCATAAGCTCATATTTACCACATCAATAAATCATTTTTCAGCAGTACAGCATGGTTTTTAGCATTCTTCTCCCTTATTATGGAATCTAAAGTGTTCGTTTACACCAACATTGTTCAGAATTAACTAAAAAACTGATCTAACTGATTTTTTTTTTAATAAAAACTTAGATTAAATTATCTTTAAAAAGTTTGAATGTAGTCTGAATGCAGTTCAAGCTAAATTCATGAAAAAAAAATGAAAGTGAAGAGAAAATTAGAGAAACTACTACTACTAATGAAGAGAAACTACTACTTCTACTACTAATATTAATATAAACAAGTGGAATATATACAATTATCATTTCACGTTACTGAAATAAATTATATAAAATAATCGACAGCAATAATTATAATTACTTAACATATTAATACAACTTGATGAATTATAGTCTTATCTGGCTCTAGTTACTGACAAATAAAAAGCACTTATGTTGTGTTTAGTATTCAAACTTTGTAATATTGTGCGTCGTGTTATCTGAAAGACTCTAGAGCCTCTCTTTCTCTGTTACAACGCATTTGCCATATCCCGGACTCTTCCCATGCCCTCCTGCCCTGGCAAGCACCTCCTCGAGGGGCAAGTGGCGACAGGGTCTGGCCCCTGGGCCAGCGGTCAGCGCAGGTCACCGCAGCCCCTCACTGGGGCTCAGACCCCCATAACCCGCCGCTGGACTGCCTCTTTAGTGCTCTTTTGTCCGGCTGTCTCAGACCAGCCGACTTCTTGCACATAACACAACAATGACTTGATCTCTCCGAGTTGTGACTGACACCGCTGTGACATTCTGGAGAATTCTCCGGGTTTTTTGTGTCAGTGTTGTTTTAATTATATGACAAAACAGCTTACCTTTTAAGAAGCCGATTTAAGATGGGGTGAGGGAATGCATAGAGCTCGAGATTAAAGAACGGAGAGCGTTTCTACGCTGCCAAACAAACGGTACAAAGGATCCATCACCATGAAAACCTTCATGCCACAGCGTATTTGCACATTTACTGATACAAACACAAATCGGACTGTTCGGTTTGATCCGGTTAGGAGCGTAATTGATAAGTACAGCAATAATGCTGTGTCCCCCAAATCACCCCATCTCAAATAAACTCTATTTTAAATCCGAATGGCTGAAATGAGATGTCGTTAACAATCCTACACCTCTGACGGACAGCCCGGTGTTTTATCTATTTGCGGCCCTTTGTTTGGCTTTGAAGTGAGAGTGTCTCTCTTTTTTGTCTCTTTTCGGTCTCTGATGAACTAAAGCTTGTATTGCTTTGGGCTCGGCGGTGAGAACAACACTTGACGGATACAAAGCACGCTTGATAGCAGTCAGGAGTGAACGTGTTTGTGCGTGTATGAGATAAAAACAGCACGTGAAGGAGTATGCACTATATGTATCCATTTGCACAAGAGTCAATGAACACTTGGCAGAACAACATGTATTTACAGTACATACTACAACGAAAGCATGTTAACGTGGTAAAAATGCGTGCGTGTGCGATCATAGCAAGAGGATGTGAGCTCTCTGTGTTAAAAGCGACGGACAGACTCTCCATTACAGCGCGGCCTTGGCCTGGCCCCCTGTGTCTGCGCGTCCTGTCTTCTGATTGGTTGTCATCTATGGAAATGCCCACAGCTGAGGAGTATAGCCAATCGGAGAGGAAGAGGGATGAAGGACGCCGCATGATGATTGGTGGAGGGAACAGATGATCTGAGGTGGGTCGGCACATATTTACAAACACATAAAAAAAACTCAAACGGAGATGGGAATTGAAAAAAAAAAAAAAAAAAAAGAAAAAGATTTGATTACAAAACTAAAAAATTACACCCTTAAGCATATCGAGCAAATGTAATAACAATAATAACATTTGCATAACCCTTACGAATACAGAAGCGCACCAACATACGAGACAAACTGACTGACCGGCAACAGCGTGCGGCTTTCTCTCCCTCCCACATACTGTGAGAGAATCGGTGAGCGGCACTAGCACGGCTCCGTATTACAGTCTTTCATTACAGGCCGGTATGGTGTGCCCCCTCTAGGTGAATGTAAATCCAGGATACAGTATTATAAACCCGAGCCCTGTGAGGCTGAGATTGAGGCCTGCCTTTCAAGGCCACCTCTACTCCCCGCCCCACAGTTCTGGGTGACCTTGTCTGTCAGTGGCGCTACATGGGCTTCTTTTCTACCGTGGAAGAGGCCATTATCCTTTTCTCCAAGATACCACACACAAACCTCCTCTCTCTTTTTTTCTCTCCGTGAGATTAAGACCGCTTTCTCCCCCCCCAGTTCCTTCTGCTCCTCTATACAAATATACCCAGCCCTGATTGGACGAGACGACACACACAGCACTAGAGCTGGGCAGTAAGATGGTATATAATGTATGCTGTCAGCGGGTAGAGTTTTTGCTGTACTGTTTATACAGCGGTATATATTTGCACAGCACATAAAATCTTTACATTATTTGAATACAAAATGGAACACCCCCCAAACAAGTTAAGATGAGGAAGAACTTGTTAATTGTGTTGTATGGCATAGCTAAGAGTTTAGAATTAAGTATCTGAAATATCCATTTTATAATTAAGGATGCAATGGTATTCAAATTCTGGCTGATACAGATAAGTTGATAAGAATTTCCATGCTATGGACAATAACCGATAAATGCACAGTATTAAAATTCTATTAAAACTCACTATTAAAATCAATATATATTAGTGCTGTCAAATGATTAATCGCGTTTAAACGCATCCAAGATAAAAGTTTGTTTACATAATATATGTGTGCGTACTGTGTATATTTATTTTGTATATATAAATACACACACATGCATGTATATATTTAACAAAAATATATTATATTTATATATATCTAAAATATTTAATGTAATTTAATGTAAATATTTGTTAAATACATGTATGTGTGTGTATTTATTTATGTATACATAATAAATATACACAGTATGCACACATATATTAGGTAAACAAACTTTTATTTTGGATGCGATTAATCATTTGGCAGCGTGGGTCAATGACGTGAATGTCATGTTTTCTGTCCAAAGGCCTTAATAATAATAAAAAACAAAGATATGACATCCAAAGTATGTAAAGTAGTACAACTAGATCTCTTTTATTGAATCCAAAAGATTTTAATTATATTTTGCTACATATCAAAAAAAGATTTTGAAGTGTCAAAAGGTCATTTGGTTTAACCGTCCAAAGACCAATACAGCCATTTCATTTGTCATTAAAATATCTTAAAATGTAATAAATGTATATATTTTTTTATTCTGGAATGATTTTATAACATCATATATCAACATAGTGCAAAATGGTATTAAAATTATGTGTAGAAGTTGTTGCTTTGTTATGAGAAAAATGACCGGAAAAATGAATATCATTGATGTCATTCGGAGTAACCAATATAAAGGGACCATCTTGGATCAGTCATGAGGTCAATATTATGTGACAGGATGTGACATCATTCAGACACATGCAAAGGACCACATGGTCATGAAGCAAAGTAACTATCTCTTGCTTGACTATTTGAAAAATGTATGTTTTCACTTGCTCATACGTATGTCCCGAAACATCAGGTCATTCGGTACAACTGCTATAAAACATGAAAAATGGTGTTATATTTTAAAAACTTGCGCTTAATATAAAATGTCTGATTGCCCTTTTGCTAGCTAGCTAGCAAGCTAACTAGCTAGATATCAGCCTGTTAGCATTGTTTGAAAATATCGTCATTCAGTATAACCAAAAATGTCATTCAGTAAAACAAAATTGGTCCATCTTGTAAAGACAAAAGCAGTGTTAATTGATTATAAAAACCACAATCTCATTGTTAACACTTAATAAAACTTCAAAATTAATTATATTTCCATTATGTTGTTTTTTTACACTTTTAAAAACCTTACTTGTCAATGACCCATATCATATGCATACCTCCCTCCCATACACAGCAGGAAATATATGGTCAGGGAATACATGAACTTGCGTCTGCATGCGATACATTCTTTGGATGGACTTTCAGGGCCTCGTAAAAGTCCATCAAATGACTGTGAAGCATAAGATCTTTGGCGATTTCAAAATCCATACAGTAAATTACTGCGTGTGGAAGTGCGGAAGAGGAAAGACATAAGCCAGGCTTTGAGCGGCACAGCTGACTGAGACGCATGGCTGTGATTAAGCTGTCCCGCTGTTTACAACACTGTAGTTACAGCTCGGGGCTTTGGCTTTATCAAAGAGATGTTGGGAAACCTCGCTCATGATCGAAGACACACGCACACACCCGCACACACACATATAAACACACACATCTGCTTTCAGTGAGCTGTGCAACCCCTTGAGGGCAAGAGAGACAGGGAAAGAAAGAGGGGAAAGAGAGAGAGACTAAACGAAACAGTGAGAGAGGGAGGGAGTGAGAAAGATAGCAAGCAGGGGTGGTGTAGCATTAATCATGGTGCAGGTGGAATTTGTCAGAGCTATCGATTGTGTAAGTAAATGTTACAGAAATCATTTGTCAACTTTTTACAGGAGGGCAACGTGTCAATCGCTCAGAAGGAAGTGACTGTGGCAGAAGGGAAACACTGTTTATTACTACAGAAACAATGCTGACCTACAAACAGACTAACTACTAAATACCAACAATACTGAAATACCAACAATACTGAAATACAAATACACAACCTTTGACTGTATTGATCTGCTGAAGCATTAAGGGATGAGCCACATATAGAAACAGAGTATAGTATATGTTTAGTATATGTTTAGTAAACACACAATTCTTTTTTTACTCTAATATGTGTGCAGACACTAACCATAGAACAATTTCAAGTCAACATGAACTCACAGTGGACCCCATTTTCTTACTGCATTCTTGGTCTTGTTTCATTGAATATATATATATATATATATATACACACACATATACACATATATATATATACACACACATATACACATATATATATATACACACACATATACACATATATATATATACACACACATATACACATATATATATATATATATATATATATATATATATATATATATACACACACACTGTATATTAAGGTCACCATGAACTCAAAATTGACCATTCTTATTTATTTTTTACTATTTTTCAGTTATATATTTCAGTGTTTATTATAAATGATTTGTCCGTGAAAATCATTATTTTTTGATTCATATGCCCTTGTAATCTTTAATCAAAAATGTTAAACTCCCTCCCCCTCAAAATTACATCTGCTTTCTTCATGACGTATGTCTCGGCGGAGTGTGGGGCTAACTGCCATTCAGATCTGCCTCAGTTTGGTTAACAACACCCAACTTCCTACGATCCAAATCAATTCCCAACGACAAAATCCAGTCCAACCCTACATTTTCTCTCATTCCAGAAGCCGTTTTACTCAGATACACGTCATAATAACAAATAAAAGACTATCACAACTTCAATTTCATGGCGACTTTAAATAAATTCTGATGGATTAAACCAACACCTTTTTGTCTATTTGTTTTGACTATACTTAATGACTTGTAAATATGCAACATTATGAAGGTAAAATGGGGTGCAAATGGCATGTCATATTTACTACGTAAATTATATATATATATATATATATATATATATATATATATACAGTCAAACCAAAATTTATTCAGACACCTTGAACATTTCATTCATTAATACAGTTTATTCACTATAGTTTAAAAAAATGGTAATAAAATATGACAAGATCTCAGAGTTAAACTGTGTCAGAAAAAAGTAATAGTCAGATAACACTTAAGCAAAACATGGTCAGGTCAAAGTGTCTGAATAATTTTTGGTTCCAAATTTTTATCAATTTTACTGGTAGTCCACTGTATGAAGATTTTTGAATATAATATGTCACAGTTTACTTTATTTTGCCATCCTCACTTACATAAATGAACTATAGTTTCCTGCACCTACTAGTAAAAATATATCAAAAATGTCTGAATATTTTTTGGTTTGACTGTATATATTAATATGTATTTATGAAATTCTAAAATAAATGCAAATAAATAAAAGTAAATAAAAATAAATAATAAAAAACAAACAAATAATTAAATAATCCATCATCTTCAGTTCCACATGTACAGTAATATTGATAGCAGGTGTGGCAATACTGAGGTCCTGAGGTGTGCTCATGATGTGGGGGCGGAGGAATGAATAATTTAGCAATACAATGGGCATGCCTTTAGCTTCATGATTTATATTTCTATATTGTTTCCCCCCTGCACGCACGTACATTTTTAATGAGGGAGATGGGTGATATAGATCACTGAATGATAGCTGTCCCATGATATCTCTAACTGTTCCATATATAAATTACCATATTCCATATATAAAAGGGAGGAGACAGTAGTGAAGTCCAAGCGAATGTGTAGCTGTGACTCTATTCCGTAGGGGGTGAGAAGGAAAGGGTGATTGCTCTGACAGGTTAACGATGCTGTACGTGATTAGTGGTTTATTACAAGGCTGCAACCTTATCCACAGATGTCTGACAACGCTATTAAACATGTATACATTAAAGGTCGCAATATAAAATCTATGATGGCTGTTGTCTTGTATGAAGACACTTGTTGAGGCTGTTTTTTTTTTTTTTTGTTTTTTTTTAAGTTTGAGCCTTTTTAACGAAACTAGAGAGAACAAAACATAAATACAACAGATAAAATAATAAAATAAAACAAAATAAAATAAAATAAGCTTTAAGCATAACGTGTGTTCAAATTATGGAAATCTGTGGGTGCATAATCAAGATCTTTGGAGACACTGGCCTGTTTACAGTCAGAATACACATGCTCATAATCAAACTCCATTGAACCAAACTAACTTAACTTAAGTCTATGCTGATTTAAACAGTATCTAACACTGCAGGCCACATCAAGGCCATAAAAAGAGCATTAGCGCTAAGCCAGACATTTAGCAACTGACCAGGGGCTAAAGGCCTCTTGAGCGGAGCAGCATTCTCAAACTTCATATTCCCATGTAATCTATCTCTGGCTGAGTATGAATAATGAGTGTCCTACAGGGTATTAATCTTACTGACCACCACTGACTGTGGCCACCCCCTAGGGTCAAGGGTTAAAGTGGAATCCCTTGACCTCTACTTTGTTATTGTGGCCCTGAAGAAGGAGAGCTAAAAAGACGTGCTGGTGGTCTCCAAGGTGACACTGATCATTGGATTAAATGAGAATATATTACAGTGAAATATTACTTCCCATGTTGAACGATTTCACCTACAAACGAGGAGGATTACCATATCTATGTATTATCATCAAAAAGAAACATATCTGCTCTGTTCCAAAAGCTAGTAAGCTGCCTACAGAGGCTGCATTTTAAAGCACTATAGATGCTCTTGCACAAAAGCTGTACTAAAAGGTAGCAGAAACTATGCTACATCTAATACGGCAAAATTCTAAGTCAAATGTTAAGGCGGTATCCTTATCCTTTGCAATGAAGGACATCTCCAAATGTATTGCATTGGAAAATGTAATAATAATAACAATAATAATAAATGGTGTATATATATATATATATATATATATATATATATATATATATATATATATATATATATATATATATATATATATATATATATATATATATATATACATATATATACATACATACACACCCCTCACATTTCAGCAACCATTTTAGTATCTTTAGTATCTTTATCTTCTCAAGCGACAATACTACAGAAATGAAAATTGTATATACTTTAGAGTAGTCAATGTGCTGCTTGTATAGTAGTACAGATTTACTGTCCTCTAAAAATAACTCAACATACAGCCATTATTGTCTAAATAACTGGCAACAAAAGTGAGTACACCCTAAGTGAACATGTCAAAACTGTGTCCAAAGTGTCAATATTTTGTGTGAGCACCATTGTTATCTAGCACTGCCTTAATCCTCCTGGGCATGGAGTTCACCAGAGCTGCACAGGTTGTTGCTGGGATCCTCTTCCACTCCTCCATAATGACATCACGGAGCTGCTGGATGTTAGACACATGGCGCTTCCCCAGGTCTGGAGACATACTTGGCAACTCCATCACCTTCACCTTCAGCTTCCTCAACAAGGCAGTTGTCATCTTGGTGGTGTGTTTGGGGTCATTATCATGTTGGAAAACTGCCGTTCGGCCCAGTTTCTGAAGGGAGGGCATCATGTTCTGCTTCAGAATGTCACAGTACATGTTGGAATCCATGTTCCCCTCAATGAAGTGCAGTTCCCCAGTCCCAGCAGCAATCGGCAAGACAAAATTTTCTTGGTACTTCTCACCAGGGCGTCGCCACACATGCTGGACACCATCTGAGTCAAACAAGTTTATCTTAGTCTCATCAGACCACAGGACATGGTTCCAGTAATTCATGCTCTTGGACAGGTTGTCTTCAGCAAACTGTTTGCGGGCTTTCTTGTGAGCCAGCTTCAGAAGAGGCTTCTTTCTGGGACGACGGCAATGCAAACCGACTTGTTGCAGTGTGCGGCGTATGGTCTGAGCACTGACAAGCTGACCTCCCGCTTCTGCAACCTCTAAAGCAGTGGTTCCCAACCTGTGGGCCGCGGCCCACTAGGGGTCCTCAGTGATCCTCTAGGAGGTCCGCGAGATAAATTAAAATTAATTTAATATTAATAAAATTCATTAATTTAATTATTAATACTTTACATTAAAATAAATAAATTAATTAAATAAATTAAAAAATAGGCACCACCTCTCTCGTAGGTATTCTGTAATTGTTTCGGATCAGCACAGGCCATTTCACATCGTGCTGCTGTGAAATACAGACTGAACGGTGGCTCAAAACGCCCAACAGCTTCATGAACATAGCATACACAAACTAACTCTCTCAGTTGGAAAAAGAAATTGTCGTTAAAAAGGTTTTGATGGATGACGATTGTAATGAAGGTAAAGACGATTACAGTGACATACAGGAGTGGTACATACTGTAAGGCATGCGCGAGACCGTTATTATGCGCAAACAAACCGCACATTTGCGCTCTCGACTCACTGATCGCAGTTCAATATATTTGCGTAGTTAAAGTAATTAATGTACTGTGAGTGTTTTATAACGGATGCTCGCCGAACAAGCGTGTTTTGGAGAAGTTTGAGAGGATCAGTGGTGTTATATGTGTTTAATAATTTTAAGTGGATCCACATAAACCACTGCTCTAAAGCAATGCTGGCAGCACTCATACATCTCTTTTTTTTGAAGCCAGCTTCTGCACCTGACGCACAGCATGAAGATTCAACTACTTTGATCGACCCTTGCGAGGCCTGTTCCGAGTGGAACCCATCTTGGAAAACCTCTCTCTATGACCCTGGTCACTGTACTGTAACTCAGTTTCAGGGTGTTACCGATCTTCTTATAGCCTAGGCCATCTTTGTGGAGAGCAACAATTCTAATTCTCAAATCCTCAGAGAGTTCTTTGCCATGAGGTGCCATGATAAACATCCAGTGATCAGTATGAGAGAATTGTACTCAAAGCACCAAATTTTAACTGCTCTAATACAAGATACACAAATTTGTATTGTCCTATCAAGCACACAAAAACATGAACACGATGAATAGGACATGTGGCTTTGCATGGTTAAAAGATGTAGAGCTGTTAGGGTGTACTCACTTTTGTTGCCAGCTATTTAGACAATAATGGCTGTATGTGGAGTTATTTTTAGAGGACAGTAAATCTATACTGCTATACAAGCTGCACATTGACTACTCTAAAATATATCCAAGTTTCATTTCTATAATATTGTCCCTTGAGAAGATATACTAAAATAGTTACTGAAATGTGAGGGGTGTACTCACTTTTGTGAGATAGATACTGTAAATATATATATATATATATATATATATATAAAATCCCAAGGTAGTGGATAAAGAGAGAGTACTTACACTTTAATCAATAGTCAAAAATAGCAATAAAAATATTTGCAAGTAATAAAAATTATTTTACCCAATATGTACAAAGTTTGGGATCGGTAAGATTTTTAATGTTTGTGAAAGAAGTCTCCTATTTTCACCAAGGCTGCATGAATTTTAGAATGTCTGGACACTCATTTATGACACTTTATTCAATGGGAACAACAGCTCGTTCAATGCATCATACGTCATTGCACATGCGCAGTAGTTTCGGTTTTCAATCCGATCAAATGTTTACATGTCCTCTCAATTGGATTACAAAAGGAATAAACCACCCTTTACAATCCGAATTAAATTTTAATCAGATCTGGCCAATTCATTCCGATTGTCGTGGTTACATGTGACATTTTTATTTCGATTGTGCTTTGATTCGAATTACAATCGAATGATTATGGTCCATGTAAACACAGCTATTGTTGCCTAAGAAGAACGCTCCAAATCAGTCACTTATAAGGTTTCATAATAGTCAGGATGCTACCTTAGAAAAAACACAGCTCAATGGGATTTGGAACGGAGCTTCTGAAACAAAATTTGGTTGTATAATAAAGATACATATACACTTCACAACTGTCTACATGACTATGCAGAAAGGGCACAAAGGCACAAAAAATAATATTAAAAACTCAAAGAAACTTTTTGAACTTCACCTGTTGGCTTTTTTTTTTTCTTTTTTTTTTTTTTACATATTGCTTACTCATAAATCATAAAACTGGGTAATTAATCAAGCTGTCAAAAGAAGACGACGGAGAACATGTGGAGGTCGAAGGTCATCGCCAGACCAATGGAGGTCAGGGTCACACCACATTCCTCATTATCAAGTTGGGATGGGAGAAGGCCGGAGCAAACAAAAGCTAAGCAGATGGAGAAGGACGAAGGGCGAGAAAAGAAGTGAAAAAAAGGGAGAAGAAAGGGGAAAATGACAAAGAAAAGTGAAAGAAGCTGTCAGCTGCCTGCAAATGAAGATGGGGAACTGATTCTGAAAGGGAAGGCTGCAGGGAGAGAGAGAGAGAGAAAAAAAGAAACGAGAGAGCAAAAAAAAAAAAAAAGAATGAGAAAGAAAAAAAAAAGAAAACTACAAGATGTTTCTGCCATATAGACACAAAATAGGGTGGAGAGTGGAGGATTGCCAGCGGTCTCAGAAGCCCCCCATCACACACACGCGGCTGACAGAGACGTGAGGAATCAGTAGTGGCAGATATGATTGTTATCTGCTTGTCTCTGGTCTTCTGAGAGAAAGGATAAAGCGAAGCGATACCTTTCTCTCCAGACAGCAGATCAAGCCTCTAAAGACAGTTAGCAGGTTCAAAAACACAGAGGTCAGTCTTGTTCAATATACAAACCCTACTGCGGCAGATAAGATGAGTGCTCGTGATAGCACCAACAAAGAGGGAAAAAAGATGTAAGGGAACATACAGATGACATTTTGTGGTGATGACTGTGTACATTTCAGAATGAAATTGTGTATTATGTGAATAAAGTACAGTGTAAAAAAGTAACACATAAAACGGTACATCAGGCCTAAATCAGACAGTCTTGTGAGCAGCTGAATATGTAATTACCCAAACATCTCCATTTCCTCATTGCTATGCTTTACTGGGAAGCAAAGTGGTACTTAATAATGTACTTTACGGGGGAAAAAATATTTCGACATTTAAGTATACTTCGGTTTTTACGCATACAAGGGGCAAATTTAGTCACCGGAATAGTATGCGCATACTGTACACGCGCCACCCGATTTTTGTAACCGTACTTTGTAGGAGCAGGTTGCACATGCGCACTGAATTTGTTTTGCACTAATAAGTTGTTCCACAAGATGGCAACACTGGCCCGGCCGTTGTTGCACAGTAGAAAAGGGAAATAAAAAGACGGAACAACAACAACAAAATACCGGAAACTGCAACAACAACAGACGCCTGTATTAACAAGCACTGGTGTGAGGGGGTTATGAGACAGCCACAAATTTATTTATTTATTTTTTATTGGTCATAACTTCTGGAGAAAAATGCAGACACTGGACAAAGATGAAACTTTTTAGAGCACATGTGTCGGCTGCCTGCTTCACACACGCTATCAAATGGAGTATAGTATACTTTGAAAGGCTACTGGTTCGACTGTACACGACTGTACACACTAGCATACGCATAAAAGTATACTTTAAGGCTTTATTCACCATTATCTACTTTCAAACCATCATGACGTCATTTTCCACATAAATTAAATGGTGACTAGCGCTTTAAAGCTTCAAAAATGACATAAAAGCATCATAAAAATGGTCCAAAAGTCATATGGACCACTTATATAACACTTTACATGGAAAAACATGGCCAGGAAATTCTTCAAAAATTAATGTTTTGTGTTCCACAGAAGAAAATAAGTCACTGAGAGACACTGGGGTTATTTTTGCTGCACATTGTGCACTGAATTTATCAGAAAATATGGATAAAATGCTAAAACCTTTTTATAAAAACACAGATGTAGCCTCTACCGAAATACTCAGTAAACAATAACACTGTAGTAATACATTGTCTGTAGACAGCCATGATTAATGTATTCCATGAGTGAAGGAGTCCTATAACAGCGGTAAGATAAACTAAGACAAAGCGTATTAAAGAGTAGCCCTCTGTTGGTCATGTGACCAAAAACATGGCCACCCCCATGAGGCAACCTGCTCCATATAAAATAAAACAGCTTTTAATAGGCTACTGATATAACTGGACAATGGAGGTTTGTTTTTGGCCTCTCAATAGAGGTTCACATACAGTTTGCTACTTATATTAGCCTAGTCACAATTAAGTGTCCTAGGTTTGACATTTTACCCCATTACCTGTCTATTTGTCAACCAAACTAGCAGCAGATCGCCATTCCGCAAAAGAAACCATCACATATCTACCTTCACACAGACCCTCTTCACTTACACAACACACATTCATTACTCCGACATCAGTGCAAACACACAGAAGGGACAAGGAACGGCTACCTGGCAAAATGATGCATGGAACGTGAGCTAGTGAGGAAAAAAAAAAAAAAAAAAATATCAGCAAAACAATTTAAAAAGTGCATATGCTACGCAACTCCTGATATTACCATCTAATCCCACTCCACCACACGAAAGCTGAATTCTCAGCCGGTTCTCTATCAAAACATCACTCCTGAATGAGACATGGACCACTGCGCAAAATTAGCTGTCACCCTTTCCTCAAAATCTTTGTTAATCTCGTTTCCAGTGTTTGTGGATTTATCAGCACATGCATCAATGTCAGCTCCTTGGTTACTGAGGCGCACTACACGGGAGAAGATATAATTAAAACTGTTTGGGTGCCGAGCGAGGGGAGGGGTGAGGGTGGGCGGGCAGCAATGCAACATTGACGTCTTGTTTGCTTCGTCTTCGTCTCCTTATACCCCTTGAGAGTCGCACATGCATACAGCCGGCGATAACAAATACACCGGCAGGATGAATTCGCTAGCTCTGACATCTCAGGTCAGCGAGTGGCAGCGGTTTAATGATGGACATTGGTCCATCCCATGCTTCGGACCAGCCTTTAAACATCTATTTAAAAACAAAACTTTCAGTACAGCCGTCAAACTGACCATGGAATGTCTCATTACTGCGCTAGAAGATGTAGCTAAAAAAAAAAAAAAAAGCCACATAAAATTAAATAAATAAAAAACCCACACCTATAAACAAACATATTGACTACAGAATAACACTCTTCAGAGTCCATAGCTTCAAAATAATAATAGTTTTGTAGTATCTGCAGCATTCACAAATAAGCAGTCCGTAGCTACTTAAAAACTGCGCTTCCCACCCAGCATGCACTAACCAGCAACTGTCTCTTTTCTTTCTATTTCTAGTACCTGCCAAAGAGTGCACACATTAACAATTCAAAACCCCCAGTCTTCAGTTTCTGCCGTTGGGACCAGGAGCATGAAATGTCCCAGAGAGTCCTCCCTGAATGTGGCCACAGCAGCACACAGACCCGGGTGGCTCGATGACACCTTGCCAGACAGTCGACATGATCACAAGAGACAGATACTGAAAAATACACTCATATGTAAAATACATTCAGCTGTGGATGGGGGGAGAAAAAGTTCAGCACACACTGAGACAAGCTCCCCAGAGTCGAACGTGTGCAAGTGAAGTGAGTGTTTGTGAGAGGGAACTAGTTTTTAAGTCACACTTATACTCTCACAATCATTTCCACAGAAATTCTGCATGTTTGGGTTGCATATGTAGTAAAGAAAGACAAATGATAATAATAATAATAATATTCCAGGTTATGTATAACTTATTCTCACATTTGCTCACAGATATTGTCCAATAGCATAGGGTATTGTGTGAATGTTTTCCAAAATATAAAGATAAAGCTTCAAAAATCTACAATTATCACATTCTTATATTCAAACTGTCACTACTCTGTGTCACTTTCCATCATTAAACTCTTCTGCTACGACATCACTTTTGGGGGTAGAAACAAGTGAGTTGAAATGAATGACTGACTGACTGAATGAATGAATGAATGAATGAATGAATGAGTCCTGTGTCAGCATCACACGCATGTGTCACACACACGTGCTGCTCACGTGAACAGCGTCGGCCAATACTGAGCCAGCGTTCTGATGTAGAACCTGGAAGCGCTGAACATAAACAGCATAAGGGGCCGTTTACATATCGCATCTAAAAACGCGTGGAAAGCACGGCCGTGCCGCTTTCTCCTTCTTTCCAAAGCGCTTGCGCTCCCATGGCGTCTGTCATTGCTATGCAACCATGAACTGCGCTCTCCATGATGACGAGGAAGTTTCAGCAAAGGATAAATTGATTTCTAGCCCTTGCATTAGCTTTACAATGAGATATATTTATGCAGATGAGATATAAAAACCACCCTGTACAGCTACGATCAGCTGTTCGGCTGAGCTTTCGATGTTTTGTTACGGAAAGGTCGAAGCTGATCGGTTGTTCTTGTCACATGACCTGCGGTGCGCTTGCGGCATTCTGAAAAGTTGTGAATTTTTCATCTCGATGCGCCTTGAAAACGCACATCATGCGTGTCGCGACTGCGCCGCTTCTATTATGAGCGCGCCTGCCGCTCATAATAGAATTATTATTACTATTTGAAATAACAAATTTGAGTGCGCAAAAGACGCGATATGTGAACGACCCCTAAGAGAACAACACAGAAGAGAGGATATTGTTGAATAAAGTCAATATTTTTGTTTTGTTTTTGCGCACAAAAAGTATTCTCGTCGCTTCATAAAATTAAGGTTGAACCACTGTAGTCACATGGACTATTTTAACGATGTCTTTACTACCTTTCTGGGCCTTGAAAGTGGTGGTTAAATTGCTGTCCATGGACGTCAAAATCCTCAAAAATATATTAATTTGTGTTCCGAAGATGAGCGAAGGTCTTACGGGTGTGGAACGACTTGAGGGTGAGTAATTAATGACAGAATTTTCATTTTTGGGTGAACTAACCCTTTAAAGTTATTGGGAAGAAGTGCTACAGACTTGAAGTTCCTTGATGTTGACACAAAGGGAAAGTTAAGGGTTCAGGACAAGCCCAAAATAGAGAAATTCTTGCAAATTTGACCTTTCAACACTCTTATAAATTAGGAAAAAGTTATTAAAGCGGAGGAATTGTTTCTCTTTAAAATCATACTAGGAGACTAGGATAAGTCCTGCTAACTCAAAAATAACCCAGCAATGCACTTAACCAGTGAAATTTAGACTACTTTTCTTATTGTTAACAGGATTTGCCAACTAAATCCTTATCCATCACATCACTTCTGAGTTTCCTTCTGTTGATAATGTTAAAAGATTGGATATAACTTCAAATCACACCAGTCTCAATCTAACACATTGTCACTGGTCACTTTATTATTCCTTTTCCCCCCATTTTAGACAAGTCACATTCATTTTCTGTAGTAATAGACAGCATTGAGTCTCAACATTCCTTTAAGTGTGCACCTTCAACAAAGAGCAGCACCATCCTCTGCGACGCTTAGCCAGTAAGTGAGTTAACAACGTGCACTTGAGGCATCTTTTTCATCCTCAACACTCCTCTTCCTCTTTCAGATCTGAACGCACAGACGCCTCTCTCTCAGTACGGCCAATAATCAATGCCATTTCAGGTCAACCCTCCGCCGAGCCTCTGACCAGACCTCTCGCTTTCATTCCCTGCCGGCTGGGTACGGGAAGGCTCATTAAAAGTTCAGAGTGGCTTACTTGCTGAAGCATTCATCAGCTCTAAATAAACAAGCTCTTTGGAGGGCAGGACAGCTTCTTTGGCTGCAGCAGCTAGACTCTGCAGAGCTTTAATTAAATTGGCAGGCCAGGCAGCGGCAGAGCGGGAGGCCACACAGAGGCCGTCGCGCGAGGGCAGGCGCTGCGATCTTTGGCCGGCCGAGGCCCTAAGATCTCTCGCTCGCCGACAGAGACACCAGGAATCTCTCTTTTCCTGTCTCCGTCCATCTCTCGGTGATGAAGGAGGACAGAGCTTTAAGTGTACGTCGCCGGCGTGGTGGGTCACTTATTCCCCTCTTCATTAGCGAGAAAATGGACTCTCGTAAACGCTTGTTAAAATCCCTACCTACACTCCCCCGGTTAATGCCGGCCATCCATTTGTGTCCGTTTTAGCCGCCTGACAACGCTTTACGAGAAGATTAATTGTCCTGTGTCAGGCGACGACCAGCCCCTGTCTCTCTCTCATTTCCTTTCTTCTCGGCCACAGATGCAATAATGGAGCCCATCTTTGTCGTAACAGTGTGATTAGCTCCCAAGAAAAAAAAAATAAAAAGGAGGGTGAAAGAATAGGTGAAAAGAAGAGAGGGACAATAGGGGGGGAAAAAAAAGAAACACTGCCCTTCACAACTTTATACAAATGTAGATTGGGACCCGTGAATCCAAAACACTTGGTGACATAAAGTGGGGTTATTAATTAATTAAGGGGGGGCTAGAGAACCTAATGAATCACTTTTTAATATCGGCCATTTATTTATTTATTTTACTCAAACGACACATTATTTCCCCATTTGTCGAGAGAAGTGACGGACCCTCTGTGCGTTTCGTCATCTCGGGCCCTCTGGCCATCCCTCTTGCTTATAGAAGTGACAATGTAAAGTGCCCGTCTCACTCCCTGAGCCGAAGATAATGGCTGCTCATTACCTGGCCATTCCCAGACACGGCCGCGCTCCGAAGCGATGAAACGCAAGCCTCGCATGGTCTTTCAGAAGCAGGGGAGTTGCCCATGAGAGTTTGATTGAGGACAAAATACCCCTCTTTTATTCTTGTCTATTTCTCCACTCTTTCTTTCCCAGCCTGATTACTCCGAGGGAAGCCCGACTCGCAGGCAATCCCCTTTTCCAGCACGTCCCCCCGCCACCCCCGAACAAAAAGAAAAAACAAGCGAGAGGGCCACTGAAGGAGGAAGGAGGGGGGCCGCTGGGTGACTGGGTGCTGTCTCATTAAAAGCTGGCGATTGTCTAATTGTCTCAAGCGGACCTCCGAGAGACTAGTATATTATACTCATCGCAATTAACCAAACAAAAGAGTTTAACCGCCCAAGCACTGAGGCCTAGGCAGAGACACGAAAGAGAAGAAGAAGGTATTTCGCCACGGCTGCGAAACGAGGGGAGGGGTCCAATTTGGGTCTTCGAAACGGGAGGGGGACGTGGCCCCGATTGGCCAGATGTCTTGAGAAGAAGGCTATGAGGAGCGGCCGGCCCGCAGAGAATGGGCGGGGGGCCGGTTCTCGCTCGGCCCGCGAGCATGTGCTCATTTGCGGCGCACCTTTGTGCCGGACCTGTCTGTTTACAGCTCAGGCATGGGCCTAAACACTCCCAGCCTCCATTCACACCACTCGCCTTTCAGCCCTCACAGAAGCAGCCCCTTAAACCCACTTCACTACCATTTTCCCTCTCTCTCCCATCTCCTTTTTGTCCTCTCTTCCATTACATCAAACGCAGGAACAAAGGGCGCAGAACAGAAACCTCGGCCGCAGAATAGACCCATCACAAATATTAATTTGAAAAGGTGTTGAAGTGCAGAATCTACTTTTATGCACAAGGACAACTTGGGATCTCTTTTTTCCCTCGTACCCCCCACCCTCCTGCTCTCTTCTTCAGCGGGGGGATTCTTTATGAGCTGCAATGAGCTTGGTTTTCAGCTGCGAAAGAAGAGGCAAAGAGGCTGGGAGTGCAATTATCCATCAGCAAAGGCTTCGGATTCAGACGGGCTAAAGACTCCACACTGGCCATTATGAGAGAGGGAGCGGTGAGGCTGCATTCACTCCTGCACATCTATTAAAGAGCACGACAGACGCACTCACACACACACAAACGATCACACATACAAACTCACTATTGGGCATGCAATCATTTGACAAAAAGCAAAGAGACAAATTACTACAATTTTAATGCCTAACCAAATATAAGCTGTTTTTTTTTTCTTTTAAAATATCTAAATGTCCTCATTGCAAGATGAATTTACCTCAGAACCAAGACTGTGTAAGATAAGACATGTTTTCAGATATTGTATCTCAAATGAAGTTTTCTTACTCCATTGGCAAATTGGGTAATACTTTACAAGTCACATTTATTTATATAGTGTTTATACAATACAGATTGTTTTAAAGCAGCTTCACAGTATCAAACCGGAAAATAACAGTATTAATGTTGAAAAGTTCTTCGATTATGAAACGAATACAATTTCAACTGTAAAGCAGATCTAAAAAGACACCAGTGTCATTATTCAGCACTATTTACAATTAGGTTAAATTCATTAACATTACAACTCGAAATGTTAAAAATGAATTTGTACTTGATATGTAAAGAATAAAAATCGTCTAGATTAATAAAATATTGTAAAATATTCATTTTTAGCTCATGATACCTAATTGAACTATTATAAATTTTATTATTATTATTATTTATTTTAAGTATAAACCTCACAAAGTTTAAATAGAATAAAAAAAACAATTTGGTGTCTTGATATCCAATGCAGTTTTAAGGATGTTTAGATACTTATGGATTACTGAAACACTTCTGAATGTAGTGCTGTTATGATACTTTTAGGTTACTTCTATGCTGCTTTTGCATGTTTTTTGAAGCTTGAAAGCTATAGAGACCATAAACTTATGAGATTGTGTTGTAAAGAAAAAAAAAATAATAATAAAGTCAGATTTGGAACAGTATGAGGGTGAGTAAATGATGACAGAAATTTATTTTTAGGTGAACTATCCCTTAAAGAGTCAGAATTATCCATTTATATGTAACTTTTATCCAGTCTGGTGCAATGGATAAGGACAATACTGATAAACCAACTCCTCCAGCTTTGTGTAAGATGTTGTGTCTGGGTGTTTGATGTGTGACTGTTTAAACTGGCAGAGGGCGAGAGAGACAGAGTTGAAAAGTTGAACTTCCTGTGAGAACTGCCAGTTGTGTAGCTCATCCTCTCAGGGTCAAGCTAGCTTGTTACCCAAAAGAGGATTTTCTCAAGGAAGGGAAAAAGGCTGGTCAGTATAATCATCAATGCTGATTATAATTTAGTCAATGAATGAATATGTATATTAGGCAAGTCTCTTTTTTGCCGCCTGCTTAAAAGCAATACAAATGCAACAAATGAGTTTAACACTATTATCCTTACACATCCTTCCACTAAAGCACTATTTTAATGAATCTGACAACAAAAACACACAATTTCGCCCAGGTCAACCCAATGAACTGTACTAGTGCTCAGAATCCATCTACACAGGAACTCCTTTAGCTCAAACACAAGACGATGCGTCGGGAAACAGGCTAATTTTCGTATCTAGATCCTGCTCTCTAATGCTGTAAACGTAAAGTGCGTGGGGCTCCAGATTTCTGATCGAAAACAGAACTGCCACAGCTAAGATCAAACCATCTCTCAGCATGTTGGCGGCCCCAATGGCTGGGGCCCCTCCACAGGACCCAACCTCCAAGCACTGATCTCTGGGGCACGACAAAACAGCCAGCAGGGATCTCCGTCTTATTCAAAGCATTAACCATCCTTCTATCCCTCCCTCTCTTCTTTTCAAACACATATACACATACAATTACTGGTAATCTGCTTAGGCCGGTAGACAGGGGTGGGTTTGCTAACATTTGCGGCAAACAGTTCTTTTTGAAGAGAAGCAAAAAGAAGGAAAGGCGGTTGAGGTCTCCAGGTGTCCGGTAATAGTCCGTAGAATTGGTTATTATTTGCCTCAGCCGCACGCTAAGACTTAAATATTTCACACACTATTTTTTTTCGGTGTCCAGAGAGGCCGAAATAAGAAGGAGAAAAAAAGGAAACACAGAAAGCAAAACTATCACTGCCTTCAGGATTCATCAAAGAGCAGAATGATGTGAGAGACAAAGGAGAAATGAAATATAGATTCTTTTTTTTTTTACTTCTAAAAGCTCATTCCACTTCTCATTTCAGTGGCTACACATTACAAGTCTTGATTCTGTCTCAATTCTATATATAAAAAGTTACTTCCTTCAAGAAGGGATTATATTGCTAGATGGGGCATTCCAAATATCTCTGGTATTGTACAGTAGCGTCCAGCTATGTTCATACAACACCACCTTTTCCAACATACGCTATCATTCAAAAGTTTGGGTTGGCAAGGCTTTTTAATTGTTTTACCTCCTTCAGAAAAGTCGTTATTTTTGTTTTGTTTTTGCACACAAAAAGTATTCTCGTCGCTTCATAACATTAAGGTTGAACCCACTGTAGTCACGTTGACTATTTTAACAATGTTTTTAATACTTCTCTGGAGCTTGAATGTGGTAATTTCATTGCTTTCAATGGGAAATCTCTCGGATTTCATCAAAAAAAATCTTAATTTGTGTTCCGAAGATGAACGAAGGTCTTGCGGGTTTGGAACAACATGAGGGTGAGTAATTAATGACAGAAATTTCATTTTTTGGGTGAACTAACCCTTTAAACGGTATATATTCTAAACATGACATTTACAGGCCTAAATCATGAATGTAAACAAGCAGTTGTAGCTCAACTTATGTGCTCACGTCAAAATGTTTGGGTACGAGCATGTATACTGTATACCTTTACCAATAACTGTATATAGATGCAATTTATGGTTGTAAAATACACTTGTATTTGCTGTAAATGTTCAACTGGCCTTCAGCTGACTAGTAGCACCCTGGCAATTTGAGAACCCTGGTTTAAAAGCAGAAATGTGAAGCATGTAAAAAGAACGTATTCAATTACACAAACTCAAATGTGTGGTATTTGAGCTGTATAGTCTAAATCATCCTTTTAGAACTGGGACTAATGTTTTAGGTGGATAAACTTCCTGTGGGTGGAGTTTGCAAAGTTACATTATGTTCCTTTCTGGTATCCCAGCACATATCATATGGAAGTAACTGCATTTAGCAGCTTTAAATTTTTATGGTAGAGTTGAAAAACATGATACAATTTTCCACAAGGTTTATAAGCGATTTTATCACACCAGTCTCATATTAGTGTGTCTTATATTCCAGTCAGTGTGTATTTGAACATTTATTTAGATACAATGTCTTGCCCCCAGACTTATACTCTAAGTGCTTAACTGAATTAAAATTAATAAACGAAAACATGAATTCATTTTTAAACAAAACGAATCAATATGTAAGTTGTGTTCATTTGTATGGTTGACACATTTGCAGACAGTTGTTGGACAATCATGATGGTGTTTTGATTGTATAAACTGGGCTTAGATGATAACTGCATGCAACTGATGAAGGATTAACTCAAAAAAAAAAAACTCAGTGCACCATCTATCCATTCTGTTCCCAAACAAGCCGACGTCTTCTTAAAAGCTGGAGCGCTAACGCTCTACAATCTCCCTTAGATCTGAGCAAACATGGCCGAAGCGCTGCTTACTTATGCAGTCATTTATCTTTTCATCACAGTCAGCTTACCAGCTCTTTAGTACCTTAACATGGTCCTGCTCTTAGGGACAGCCACACGGGGTGAAATCCTAACAAGGGCTAATGCCATCACACCAGCCACAGAGAGGAGAAAAAAGGGTGCACAATAAGAAAGAGAAATGTAAGGAATGAATAAAAATGGCGAAAGGAGAAGACAGTGGAAGCAAATGACCACAGACACACTCAAGCCCAACCCAGGTCCTAATGAATAAAAATGAAGATCTTGTCAAATGATGAAGTGACAGGTTAATTTGCAGCCCTAAGATACAATGTGAACAAGCACTAGGAGAGAGAGTGTGCGAAGGAAGAAAAAAAAAATGGAGGGAGGGAGGGCAGAAAAAAGAAACACAGAGACAGAGCTGCCCCTGTAAAAGAGAATACTGCCACCTATCTGTAGAGCTCGGCACAGCACAAGCTCTCTCACAATAACAGAGGCAATCCCGCTTTAGATGCAAACATGTAGGGAAAACAGAAAAGAGAAAAAAAGAGATGGGGGGGAAGGCCCACCAAAAATCAGACAAGTGGAACTGATGATAAAAGCAGGAAGAAGATTAGATGCAGACAGTTGCGTTTGAGTTGAGCTGAGCCCCCCCCCCCCCCCCAAAAAAAAAAAATACAGGCAGGCTCACAAAGAGGCAGTGCTATCAAACGCTCGCGAGGTGCCTGGAGCTAATGTCTGCTCTTCTGCCAGCTCTCTGTGCCTTGAATGTGCTGACTGGCCCCTGGTACCCTTCGCTCTGACATTAAGATCTGCACACAGACTGGCTCAGATAACAGCCCACATACCTTCTGGGCCAGCATGCACTGCAGTTTTGATCAGAGAGATGGGCAAGCGGGAATTAGAGCTGGTTTCTTTTGTCCTTCCGGTGTCTGTGTATTAAATTAATACAGAGGTTCTCAAACTGGTTTTCGCTTCAGGTTTCTTATTGGGCATCAAATGGTGACAACACCAAAATTGTGTTGGGTTACCATTGATGTCCACTGAAGGGAAAAAAAAAAAAAAAAAATCACCAAAGTGATAAATAAACCAAAAACTTGTGAATATTACTATGAGCTGAAAAAGCTCAACAATATGCTGTGTAGAACTTGATTGGATACACAACCTATGACATCAGCACCAAAGGATATGGGATAAAGCAAGAAAAAAATAAAGCATTGTCTCCTACCTATTAAGGGTTGATAGGCCCGATTATGTATAACTCTATGGTCAGCTATACATATTATTCTGTTCTTTTTAATTTTTTATTCATCAAGGAATCCTTAAATAAACAATTTTCATGGTTTCCACAAAGACATTAAGCAGCACAACCATTTTCAACATTGATAATAATGAGAAATGTTTCTTGAGCAATAAATCAGCATATGGTTTCTGAAGGATCATGTGACACTGAAGACTGGAGTAATGATGCTGAAAATTCAGTGTTGCATCACAAGAATAAATTAAATTCATAAAAAATATTAAAATAGAAAACAGTTCTTTTAAATTGTAATATTATTTCACAATATTAGTCTTTTTACTTGTATCAGATGAAATCAGTCATGGTGAACGTAAGAGTCTTGGTCTATACTGAACCCCCTAGAGAGGGTTCAGTATAGTAGTACAGCACTGTCCAGTATAACTGTACTGCACTCATAAATGTGGAAAATATCTTGTGTGCCTACATACCGAAACACACAGCAAAGTGTATAAATAACACATAAAAAAAAAAAAAAAAAAATTCTCGCTATACCAGGAGAATAAAATCATAACCTAACTTTAAATAAGTCAACCAATTTAAGCTAGTCCCTTTCATCTGACAATAGCACAGTAGCTCCTAACTTATTCAAAAGGACCTTGATGTTTTTGGACCGCGTCATTAACTTTATTTAAAGAACAGATGAGCTTAGACCAAAGGAAACAGATGCTTTTATATTCTAAGCAGGGCTCAGAAAACATCCGCCCAAACATCATCTATCTCACAGATACAGATATAAAACATGAAGGTAAACTCTAGGAAGGGAAAGGAAATGCTATTTCAAATCAGCTGAGGAAGTGCTTTAAAACAGTGTTTCTCATTTTTTGTTTGTTTGTTTGTTTTATGCACACCCCAAAATCAATAGCCCTTCATCAAAACCAAACCAGAAATGTGATTCTTTTAATCATATATTATACTGAATATATCATTTAGAATTAAAATTATTGGTTACACTTCGTTTTGATAGTTCACTTTAGGCATTCTAACTATTGCTAACTTTACAACAATGTCAGCTACTTGTCATTAATTTGCAACTACATGTCAACTAACTCCATTACAGTATTAGTAGATTAGGTTATGGTTAGGTGTTAGGGTTTGGATTAATAGAATAAGTTGACATGTAGTTGTAAAGTTACTTATAGATAGTAGAATGTCTACAGTGGACCACCGAAATAAAGTGTTACCAAATTATAAAAGTCACTTCAAATGACAAAAAGACTCACCACACATATTTAATTATGACATGTGTGTCATTTGAACAAATTTATAAAACTTGCACACATTTTTTATTCATTAAAAAGAAACTAAAAAATCATGGTATGAATTCTGTTTGTATATATTGGTTTTTTGTTTAATAAGTTTCACAAGGCAGAATGTAAAAAAAAAAAAAAAAAAAAGCAAATCTTTCCACAGACCCCTAGTTGGTAATCTCTTTAAAACATTTTTTTAACCTTTTCTGTAGATTTACCCCCAAACTCAGGAAGGACATTTGAAAACTTTGCAGGTTTCATCTGAGGCTGTCGATAATTGATTGGTAAATGCATGTAGATGCGACACTTGATGGATGGCATTTGAAAACAAAAGCGCTAACAGAAATGCCAAGGCAGTGGGGTTCATTTCTGGGAGACCACAGGGGCTTTACGGAGGCTTTATGATTAAGCTGGCTGACAACACACAGAGAACGGACGTTCTTTCAGCTAGCATCCGCACTGAGATACCAGAGTAAACAGGTCTTAATCACCCCACAAGCACTGAATTTAAACACCACATACACAGCAAGCAGCTCCCTAAACCTACCACTGCAATTTCCATCTCAATGTAACCAACAACTAAAACCCTGAAACCTGAACAGGATACCATACACCCTTATATCTATAATAAAGCTTCATAATTTCACTAAGATTTAAGATTTTGCTTTGAACCTTACAAAAGTAGGCTACTTTAAGTATACCATCACTGTTATAAACTGAATTGCGGAAATGAAGGGGAAAAATCAAAAATCAAATCAATGCAAACTGATGCATTTTTTAGGTTCTCTCAACTATTGTGTTAAAGGGTTAGTTCACCCAAAAAAAAAAAAATCTGTCATTAATTACTCACCCTCAAACTCGTAAGACTTTCTTTCATCTTCGGAATGCAAATGAAGATCTTTTTGATGAAATCTGAGAGCTTTCTGTCCCTTTATAGACAGCTACGCAACTGAAACTTTGATGCTTCAAAACGTTCATAAAGAGATCGTAAAACTAATGCATATGAATTGAGCGGTTTAGTCCAAATTTTTTGAAGAGACTTGATCGCTTTATATGATGAACAGATTTAATTTAGGCTCTTACTCACATATAAACATTGATCAGCAAACATAAACAGAAGCTCCACCAAACCAAGAACAAACCTCAAAAGTGCTGTGTAACACACGTGTGTGAATTGATGAATGTTTATAGATTCTAAGCCTAAATTCAATCTGTTCACCATATAAAGAGATTGTGTCTCTTAAGAAAATTTGGACTAAACCACTCAATACATATGGATTAGATTTAAAATCTCTTTATGAACTTTTTGAAGTGTCAGTTGCATAGCTGGTTATGGAGGGACAGAAAGCTTTCATCAAAAAAAATCTTCATTTGTGAATAATAATTTAGTATGATTTATAAGCTGCTTTCTTCATAGGTAACAAATATGTCACAATATGGACAATATGTAGTTCCTTTTTTTTTTCTTTTTTTTTTACAGTGATGGTACTACCATACCATATTCATATACCATGGTATTTACATGGTACTTAAAGGAACTTCAAAGAATCAGAAGGTAATACCACTGAAAAAGTCTTGCACTTTTTGATACTTTGCTGTATGTCCAAATTACAAAGGAAGCAAAGATTAAGAAAAACAGTTATTTGGACATGTTTGGCTTTATTCTGAGAAGAAAAAGCTTGCAGGGCAGATGAGCCTGGACAGTGTTCACTGATAAAACAGCCCTCTTGCATCACAGGCCAAATCTGCTGAAGTCAGGAAAACAAAACTTTGGATTTTTTTCTCATTCATCCTCAAGTGCTCATGTTTCTTTCATCTAGAGCAGATGAAAGCACTAGTCATCTTTATGTGGACATCTTAATGTGCTGTTAAAAGCCTAGAGGTGTCAATGACTGAGATCACTGAACTCACCACATCCAAACATGTCACCCATTTCAGTCAGGACAGAGAAAGAGACACACTGCAGGTTCACTGGTGGGATGCAGAGCGCTACAGATGCAAACCTAATGAAAGCATTTACTAAAGGTGAGGGTGGAAATCAATACAATATAGTGCTCTGATATTCCTTCACAACACTGAATCAATACACTAATTATCATTATTATTATTTCAATGCTATAGCGAATGCTTTGATATTTACCAAAAAAGCCAATGCCACTAAAGAGAGCAGAGATGTACTTTCTATCTCTATCAGTTGCAAAGATACAAAAATACAAAAATTTGCATTCAAAATGTGGCTTTTTTTTAAGAGCTTAGTAAGAAACATGCAATGCAGTTTGTAAGCATATAATTAAAGGGGACCTATTTAAAAGATGTAATATAAGTCTCTGGTGTCCCCAGAATGTGTCTGTGAAGTTTCAGTTAAAAATACCACACAGATCATTTATTATAGCTTGTCAAATTTGCCCCTATTTGGGTGTGAGCAAAAACACACCATTTTTGTGTGTGTCCCTTTAAATGCAAATGAGCTGCTGCTACCAGCCCCCTTTCCAAAAGCGGGTGGAGCTTTAACAGCTGGCGCTTCAGTTGCCCAACAACAACAAAGCTCAAGAAAGAGTCTCATGCAGCCAAAATGACGATCGTCAGTAACGGTGTTCAGCCTTACATTGTCCAAACTGGAGTAGGACATTGATGGAGAGACTTACAACTTTTAGAATGCATCTGGACATTTCTGAACGGTTAGTGGATAAATTTATGTAGTTGTTGTGGAGTTGATTCAACTCATCGACTAGCATGTGCCGTCATGTTAATCTTTTGTGCAAATCCAGCGTTGAATTGACCCTCGTTTGTGAAGCTCTTCCTCTTCTCTAAAGCAGCCCAACATGGCCTCACACCCTTTGTTGCGTGTTCTCAGGGTCGGGTTTATGTAAATTTTAGGGTTAGTGATGTCACTAACCCGGAAAGAAGCTCGTTGTAGTCCCTACCAGTCGTTTGTGGTAGTCCATAAACAGCAAATATCCCCCTTTGCATTGAACCTCGTGCGTCGTAACTTTGCATATGTTGTTTATGCTCTAACAGCAACATTACACTAAGATAAAAAGTGAAATCATAATCAACAACCCCTTTTATAATATAATATAATATAATGTTGCAATAATTAACTGAAACATATCACAACACTTAAAAAGCATCACAATATCTACAATAATGGTGAAAGTATCACAATGATATTGTATTTATAGGAGACCTAGCAAATCCCACTCCTAATCTTTATGCATACTCATATTATATACACAGGGAGTAGTATGTAGGTTATTGCAGGCTCTCTGCACCACTCTCTGCATTACAAATGCAATGCAAGGCTGTGCAGAGAGCACGTAAATACTTAACTAATGAGAAACATGTTAAAAGACATTAATATATAACAGAGAGCAAGAGAGAAGATACAACCACGAGTGCACACAGGGACAAAAACTGATCCATGAGAAAAATCTAAAGACTCAAAAATACAGCTGCAGTCTATGTTCTCCCTCCCTCTACCTCACTCTCACTCTTCCCATGCACTAGGGATGTATAGGCTTTTTAATTGATGGAGTATTACTAGAGCTTGTGCTTTGATCTCAGGCTGTGGAGTGTTGTTCGTGGTGGTCTCCCATCATACCTTGGAATGATCACAGGCTGCTCTCCATCAGTTGCCTTCCTGGGACCCACATCAGCTGTTTTCCTACAGCCAGCTGACAACTTTATTAGGCTCAGAAAATCACTCGCTAATAACACCCTGGTGTGATGCTCTGCGAACAGACACATACGCAAAGCCGAGAACCCAAACGTGCTGTTATCAATGGCTGAAGAAAGGAAATGTTCTACGGACTGTGGGATTTTAAAAACACACACTTGTTGCCCTTTATTTCTTAAAATGTTCTTTCTTTTTCACCCTTCAATGGTTTTGTCAATCCCATGGTGCAGGCAAATATTTCCCAGCCGCTAGTCTAGAAAGCTCAATAATGTGCTTGCGGAGGATGAGACATTTCATGTTACATTGAATTCAGGGCTCTGTTTTTCTGTGGGTCGGCAGTAGGAGTCAATCAAGCATTGATTTTTGGAGCGTATAGCTTTATTGTCAAAGGATTAATTGATGAATTTTTCACTTCCAATCCTTCAGGGTTACTTTTTCCCTTTCACCAGCTCTCACGCTTTATCATAATCTGTTTGTTTTAGCACCTGCTGTAAAAGAATCCCAGAATCCCAAAAATACACATTCACACACGCTAAAGATCACAAAACAAACATACTCAGACAAACCGCCTGTGCCTCTCATTTGCCAAAGGAAGATGTTAAGTGAGTAATGCGCATGCGTCGTGCTCTGCAACACTTTCCAGCCCAAACAAAAGCCACTGTACCACTGTTCAGAGCACTCGGCTTTAATTCCCCTGGATCAAAATGTTAATTAAATCTTAAGGACGGGGTTTAAGAGATTCAGAGACAAGTGAACAAAATGTGATACATGAATGCATGAGAATGCATGTCAGAGAGATATAATAAGAAAAGTCAGTGGAATTCTATTTGAGTATACACAAGTGGTTTATGCACTGTGTGAACAATAACTGCAAATTATAAATGGTACCAACTGTTGTCAGATGTCAAGGGGCGTTCATTTATTCAGTCATCCAATAAATAAATATATCCCACTTTATATTAGGTGACTTTAATTACTATATTAATTATATTTGAATAAAGGATGAAGTAGTAACTTTTCCTAGGTCGGACATGACTTTTGTCCACTACTGTATATGTATGTAAAGAAGCACTAAAACTATATTACTCAACGTTGTAATAAATGTTATAGAAATAACTAAAGTCTATAGGAACTGTATATATACTGAATGGAAATGCAATCAAATTAAAAAATGACTGGGTACGTCAATGTTAATTTACTATCTACAATGGCCTTTTCTTTTGATGCGACGTATCCAATAAAACAAGCGGACTATGACAGTCCAGCTTCAGGCTCTGGTGTGGGACTGCAATGCGTTAACTTGAGTAAACAAATTCCTTGATTCCTCTCAGTCATAATCTTGCCATTTTCAGTTTGGCTAAAACAACAAAACCAGCTGTGGCTGCATGGCTGGTAGAAAAAAATGTCTCCCGGAGGAGTAAAAAAAAAAAAAAAAGGAAAAATATATAGGCTTGCACATTGAATTCAGGCTAGTTTGCCAAGCTCCTGTCAGATGGGCTTCCAGCAAACCGCAATAACACAGCTTAGAAAAACTCAACACAATTTCGTGCTGTGAGAGGTTTTCCAATTGACTGTGGGGCCACCTGGATTGTGCGAATACACTTATTTGACAAGACACACAAAAACACAGAGACAAAGGAAGAGAATGTTGTAATGAATTTGAGAGTGCCTCAGAGTAAGGAGGAAAAGGGAAAGCGAGCAGCGATAGAACGGTAGCTAAAACAAACACAGCATGATGGCAGGCAGGAAGCCGAGGACTAGCAGAGATTGGCCCGCTTGTCAGTACAGTAGAGCAAATCGACAGAACACACTGAAGGAATTGCACAGAGGGAGGCACTGGAGAGCGAGCCCCACATCTCTCTATGTCAGGTTATCCCAGGGATCTCCTACATTGATGGACACCAAATGCCTTTAGCAGAGACAGCCTCAGTGAGCTCCCCTACTGTTTTTGGAGGAACTTTGTGACTGATAGGCAGACCAGGGCGCCCATATCTGCAAGTGTCAAAAGTGAGGGCGAGTAAGGAAACAGAAGAAGCCGGATGATCAAGTCAGAGAAGACCTGATGGAAGGTGCCATGCACTCTTAATGGCCAGAAGATGTCAAGTTTTGCTGTCGAACTGAAGACCCTGGCAAGCGGGATGGTTGCCAAACCGAGACGCTGATTACCAGCAGGTCAAAAACTTGAGTGAATTGTGGCAGGGAAACGAAAAAAGTTACCACAAAGTTCTGGCTTAAAATAACAGAACGGTGACTTTAATTACTTGATAAGAACTGCAAACATTTTCAAGGGGAGGGATACCAATCTTAGCACAGAAAGTTCCTTGAAGTGAGAAATGAGGAAAGAAATAGTTACTGTAGGTTACAAAATATCACATTCCTTTGGCCTGCCGTGCCATCCCAAGGGGAGTAACTTTGGAAAAGGGCTGAAGTTAATCATCTCCCAAGGACAGACTATGATCCCTGACAGATCATTCCCCGGTCTGCAATGACCCTCACCTCATCTCCGCACACTCAATACATACCTAGAAGCACACAAGCGCTCACACAAACACACATTTCACTAGAACATCTAGCTTGCCCTTCACAACCAACTCTAATTTCCTCAGCTCCAAATGTACCATCCCCATGCCTGTAAGGTAAACGACTTTCCCAATTAAAGCTGGTTAATGTAAGTGCCCATCATGCCACTGGCTGCAATGGCAGACTTCATTTGTGAAATCCAAGATTTTTTTAACCTTAAGCCTGGAGCAATGGACAGCCAAATGGAACAGCACTTAGCCCCCAACCCCTGACGACGTTATACACCCGTGCACACGGGGGAAAATGGGACTTTTCTTGTTTAAAAAGAAGAAGAAGAAGACTAACAATAGATGCAACAGGACTAATTGATGACAATCATATCATGATTCTTATCCATTTGGAAAAAAAAATTAGAGCATGTGTAATTTAAATCTGTGACTCCAACGACCCTGACACGTGCAGTCAGGCACAACGACGCTGCAAGCTTTGAAATGCTTGTCTGTCTCGTTCTCTTGTCTTTTTTTAAAGAATAGGAGACATGACTTTGAGATCAACAGCACAGCAGGACTGCGCTAACATCTTCCGGCATTCAGAATTTAATTGAGAATGCCTTTCAGTTCCTGAATTTGTATTCATTTCAAATTGACTAGAACTAGAATTAAAATTCAAATTAAGATTCAAGGAATTATAAATAAAATTACTGTTAGATTAAAATCTCAATCATAGGTAGAATATTTGTAGTCTCAGTAATCAGTTTAGAAACAGGCGCCTCAACCCCTCTGATGTGTGTCCATGATTGTGTGTGGGTCCATGTACATGCTGAGTCAGATCAAATGTATTCAAAACAGTTATGATTTCTTTTGCCATATTGAGTTCTGCATTATCTATGTGGATATTAAAGTCCCCGGTAATAGAAAAACAGTCAAACTCTGAGGAAATTGTTGATAACAGTTCTGTAAAGTCCTCAACAAAGGCTGGAGAGTATTTTGGAGGCCTGTAAATAACGATAAGTAGAATACGTGGAGAACCTTTTAACACAATACCCAGATATTCGAAAGACAAGTAATCACCAAATGACACTTGCTTGAATTGATAGACATCTTTAAATAGAGCAGCTACACCAAGCTTTAATGTTTTTATAGGCATTCCAGACAGACTTATGGACCAGGGCAGAAGAATTTCCCTAAATTTCCCCACTTAATTTCCCTGAAAGCCATTACTCATTACATTTCTTTGACTTGCAGTTCAGTAAATTTCACTGTCATTCCAAATCAAATTCCAATTCAACATCCTGTGAAGTGTAGCCAATTCAATTCAAATTCACACTAATTGAAAGTGAGCAAATTCTTACATTCTTAATTTAATGGCCTCTACAAATGTGTTAAAGGGGAGGGGAAAAACTTGGAAACCTGGCAATCTTTATCATAAATGAGAACTCTATCCTTGGTCAAAACATAACTGAAGAATGCATTTCTCTTAATTTCATTCATATAAACGTTTGCCCTTTGACTAAAATTATGTTCAAATTTATTTAAAGTGGAGAGGTGTTTCAATTAACAATCATCAGTCATAAGAGTTGGAAAAGTACAAGATCAGAGAGCAAATTCCTGGGAGAGAAAAGAGAGGGGAAAAAACATCATCCAACAAGTGAAGGTGATAAAGTAGAATTCTATTCCACAAGGTAATAGACTGGAGCATGACCCAGAAAGCCAATTCACGCACACCGAGCGCTCAAGTCACATGGTCTCAATCATCTTCTGCAGTGAATAAAGTGCTGTGCTATGTAAATCTTTCAGCCTATGCAGACAGAAACTAATTAAGCTATTTGAAATAACATTGCAGGTATGTGTGTGCAATCTAGCCAAGCACCACTGATGAGCTCTTCTAGGCCTGAGGCCAACTTAAAAAATGTACAAGAAAAGAAGCTGCCAAATTCTAGCTGAAAACAGAAGCCCAGAGAGACTGGGTATCCTTCCTTCGACAACAGCGAAATGTTATTCATTCCCTCAGAACACAAGACTCTTTAACCTATCTTCAACTCGCTCCAAAGCAGAGATAAAGGTGTGTATATTAGAGGAAAGTGATGGCGTAACTAAATGAAGGTTAACAAACTACAATGCAAAATAAGTAGCCCATTACAGCAGAAACAGAGAAGCTTGAAAGCTTTATATAAGATCGCAAGGCAGACAAAGACAAACCTTAAAGAAAACCCATCAAAGCTCAGGGCGTTACAGTTGATTATATGGGGGATGAATGCATGTTTTAGTGTTTAGAGAGAACAGTGCTTATTTTCCCATCTTCCGGAACCACAAAGCCATGCAGAGCAGCACTGCAGGGGCTTTATACTGCTTGCCGCTATCTTGGGAATTAGAATGAACTATTTGCAGCCGAGGGTGGAAGAGCACGGAGCCATCATTCCCCGGCCCTGTTGTGTCTTCAGCTGAGAGGAGTCTTGCTTGCGATTGTTTTTGTCATACACAATTGTTCCCACGGTAGCCTCAAGCTCAGTTTCGGCACTGCAGAAAAGACTGATATTCTGGTAACCCAAAGGTGTCAACAAATGGATGCTTGGACGCTGAGGGTGAGGTAAAAGCTGGTTGACAGCATTAAACAAGCCCTTAGGAAACTTTAAGTGGACTTGAAATGTTAACCAAGCAAACTAGGTAAGACCTCACAGCCTTTCGCAAGAGCATATCCCAAGATCTTACCTTAAAAATAAGCCATGAGCAGTCATGTAATAAGTGGGATAATGTACAGTCAACCAGTCATTATTGCAAAATACTGTAAACCCATTCAAAGTAACACAAAATCCATCCCTTCTGCATCAGGTTCCTAATCCATCCAAGGTACTTGACCAACTTACTGTACATTATCCCTTACATAAAACATGCTGGAAACAGTCATGCTAACTCAATGGACTTCAAGTTTCCCCCCAAATCTCATATCTGGAGCAAGTCTTCCCACCTTGGAAGATTAACTCTTAGCATGCTAACTTTGCCCACAGTCCACCACATTTTTGTGCATGTCCCTGAACTGGGTCACCCTTGGAGATACAAGCAATGCACTGCTCCCCTTTCTGCTGGAGATGACTAAGTCTCTGGCACCGTTGCACTCACAGGAGGAGGTTGAGGGCTTGACAGAGTGATTGGACCTTTCTAGGTCAGATCCCGTGACACTGCTCAGCTGGTAAAAAACAGAAAAGAGGATAAATAAACCAGTGGTGCCAGGAGAATGGAGCTACCTGCGGCACACTGCCTCTTCATGACACCATGGGGCACCGTACCTCAGCATCTGAAGTGATAGTTGTACTGTTTTTGTTTTTTTGTGTTTAATTCATTTTTTTTTTTTAATTCTTTCATTTTTCACCCAGATTTAACAACCTTTCCATCCCATTATTTATTTATTTATTTATTTTATTTTTTTGCATTCTCTCTCCTGTTGAGGGAGATCAGCCTGTGGACTTCAAAGAGCGAGATGGATGGAAGGATGAAAGCAGGGGGAAGGATGGAAGCAGGGGGAAAAGAGAGAAAGACAGAGAGAGAAAGAGAGGGAGGGAAAAGGATAGAGCAAAAGAGGTTGGAACTGGGTCACAGGCACTGCAGTTGACTCATATTGGCCAGACTATGAGAGTGATCTCTCTCTTGTTCTGTCTTACTAAAACTAAAAGCATGGCACAGAAACACGGGCGGCCACTTCTAGCCTAGCACATGAGGGTACATCAGTCTGTCAGTTCAGCTTAATTGCTACAACCAAGCAAGTAAATTTGCTATTGGAAACATACATGGCCTGGCAACACAGCCCTCTTCTTACTTGGAACTAAAGGAAAATAACTTTTTAGCAGTAGCTAGCTGTTTTAACTCACGGCATGTAAGGATAACACTGGACCTTTGCTCACAAAAGAACACAATGAGGATAGGGAAGTGCAAGGCATGATGTAAATGTTAATCCACTGAGCACTTCCAGGGAGTCATTGACCCACTTCAGAAAAAAAAAAAAAAAAAAAACAGTTCACACAGGTTTGGGGAGTACATAACCTTGGCAAATCCATGTTGGAATCATGTCCTTCCATGTTTACACCGAAAGAAAAGCAGGTTGTATGGATAAATCCATGTCCAGTGAGATGAGGGCAGTTGTAAAAGTTTTCTCAAAGTCCTGTGAGAAAACTGCAAGGACATATACAGCAACAAACACAAACACTTAAAAGGGTGATACAAATTTGCACAATACGGCAAACAAAAAATCAGGGTTGAGGCACTGAAAACCATCCTCATGACTCTGGAAGCCGGTAAAGCTGAAAAACAAACACAAAACAGCCCCAATAGAAAGAAATGGTTTTTGGGCTCCAAGGGTGTGAAGGGAGAGCAAGGTCAGCGAGCAGAAAAAGCCACGGGGGCAATTTGTCTGTACACGTTGTAGAACATGACTTTGTGACTACTCAGCTTCAGTTTAAACACAACTCAGTTAAAAGGAGACTGGACAAGGGGTTTTAAACTTGAATAACTGCCAGTGAAGGACAAACAAAGAACAGGATCATTTCTCTGGCCCACCATACACACAGGAGGCTTACAGGGATGTTGAATGTTTATCAGACTTGTAAGTTATCACCAGCTCTCTGCTAGAGCAGCTCAATAACATCAAAAGCAAGGCCAGACGTTATCACGGCCACTTGTCCTCCACCACAATGACCCTCGATAAAGAGGCATAGCTGGTCTTCTCAGCCCCCTGCCACCCAACATAACATAAGCACACACACAGACACACAGCTACACACATGCATACTGATAACAGACTCCAGTTGTAGTGGTGGCATAGGGGGTTTGGAAGTTACATCTCTCCTTCTTCCTGTGCTTTTGAGAGAGACAGGGTTGTTGCACTTCAAGGACCACCAGTGCAGCTTTCTCGCGACAGCAAAACAGCGCGATAGCATCTTCTCAGCCTCAGGAAACTCTTCTCCCCTTCACTGGCTCAGCTGATGACATGTCTGTGTTGATTTCCAAACGTGGGATTGAGGGGTTGCCGTTCCAATGACTGACTACCTTGGGAGGAAGAGGGTGACAGCACATGACAGCGTACGGTGCGCCTCGTAACCAAAAAACTTGACATAAGCGCAAACAAGTCAGCAGAGCTCACCAGAGTCCTGAGAGGGATAAGGGATACACTGTCAGCATATGCATGGGTAATGACACATAGCACTATGATGATGACATGGACGACTACAGACTCTGGTGCTGTTGTCAGGTTTAAATAACAGTGGAGGATAAGATAGAGCTACGTGAGCTTAAAGGAAACACAGGGTATGTCAACACAAAGAAAAGAATGATGACATGTTTATGTGTGTGTTGTGCGTCCCTACACAAACCAGACCTGATGACCCAGGGGTGGCACCACATGAGACAAAAGTGACATGAGTTGAGTGATACAGTAAATAATATCAGTGTTTCCCATTAGAGGCTCTGCCCTGCTTAAAGGGATAGTTCACCCAAACATGACAAGTCTGTCATGTACTCACCCTCATCTGCTTACAAACCTTTATGACATTTTTCAAAATATTTTCTTTTGTGTTCCATACACATCTGAAACTCAGTTAATAAAGGTGCTTAACTAAAATAACAATATCCCCCTCACAACGTCAGTAAGATTAAGGGCCCAATCATACACCCGCATTGCGACGCCAGGTGCAACACAAGTGTTTTTTGCTAGTTTCAGCTCGACGCAGTTATCATTTTCACATCCAGCGCCCATGTTGTTTAAATAGCAAATGCACTCACACCCATCTGTTCGCCCATGGCCGTGCTGGTCTGAAAACAAGGTGTGTTCAGGAGCATTGTTGGCGTGTTGCTATTTTGAGTCAACTGAAAATGACTGCACCATTGACCATCAAAAACCTAAAGCCAATGGTGCAGTATATATATATATATATATATATATATATATATATATACACACACACATCCACACACACACACACACACACACACACACACAGTCAAACCAAAGATTACTCAGACATTTTTTATATTTTTGATATATTTTTACTAGTAGGTGCAGGACACTCTAGTTCATTTATGTAAGTGAGGATAGCAAAATAAAGTAAACTGTGACATTATACCCAAAAATTCTTCATACAGTGGACTACCAGTAAATTGATAAAAAATTTGGAACCAAAAATTATTCAGACACTTTGACCTGACCATGTTTTGCTTAAGTGTTATCTGACATAATTAAGATGATTTTTTTCTGACACAGTTTAACTCTGAGATCTTGTCATATTTTATTACCAGATAAAATTATTATATATATATAGATATATATAGATTATTATAAGATAAAAATGCCTACATGTCATAATGGATAGTCATTGCATGTATCAGAATTACTTACTTGCAGTAATGAGGAATGAAATTGGCTAATTATTTGACAAATCGTGTCAATACACACATGTATTTAAACTGACTCGTCAGGTTGAGGTTGTCTATATTCCACCATGTAAATAGCAAACCACCATGGTGCAAGTGTACCTGGCTTTTAAAGGGTCAGGGAGATGACACTCTGATTGGTTTATTGCATGTTACGCCCAAAACACACCCATGACTCATTGAGAGACTAGATACAACTCTTTTGGACCATGCGCCTGGCGTGTCAACCATTTTTTTACATTAGGAGTGGGCAATATACTAGTAGATACGATTAACCGGTATGGATTTTGGACTATTGTCTTGTCTCTATCGCGGTTATGCTAACGTGACGTTGCTCTGCTGCATGGTCACGAAAGCTTATCATGTACATGCATTTTAAGCATTACAAAGTGCATTAAACAATGAAAGAGAACTCATTTCGCTATATGTGCACGCTGTCTGAGCGACGCCTGCACATGAAGCCACTTCTCACAGAGCACGTGAGTCCTGAACTGTTATCTTTTTGCCACATAATTGTGCTTCAACGGTTGAATACACATTTACATGTCAAAATACCCATCTTTCCAAGTATCTTCGTAAACAGTCATTTATGTCTTAAGTGAATGTAAACAGTTGAGAAAGAAAACACATTTGCATTCACACTACCAGCGACACACAGTGACAAAGCAACACAATCCCATTCATTTCAATGGAGAGCTGGTGATTTCAGGTGACACGAGCAACAATGACTGTTGGCGACCGGATGGGGCGTGTCCAGCAACATGACAAAGCTGAGATCTGTTCAACTTTATGCAAATGAAGAGCAACTTTAATGTATAGTGAAGCTTAATTGTCTTAAGATAACATGTTTACGCACTTTTACAGAAATAGGTAAATTGTCCACAATTTTACAGTGTAATCACCATTATTCACCGTTAGACCTACAAAAGCCTTAGGTCATCAACATCCTCCAATAGACAACATGCACACAAATAATCAATATTAAGCACATATATAACAGCACAGCCCCAAAGCCCCCCAAAATAGGCCACAGCTCTCTAAATACAGCAACTAACATCTTTCAAGCATTTTCAGACATATCTCATAACTTCTCTTGCATACACCTTTGCAAACTTCTCACCAACTCTTTGCCAGTCACACATAAAAACACACACCCACGACCACCATCACCACTAACTCCTGTTAATACACACACAAACTTTTGAGCAAACACTCATGAGCTCTCACACATACACACACAAACAGGCGAAGGGGGAGCTTGAGGCAGTGAGGCACCTGGCAGTGGGAGGTGATTGAAAAGGCACTAGAAAGGTGTCAGTGCATCACTATAATTAGCCCTGTTGATCCTGCAGAAATCCAGGCCCAGGGTGCTGTTGCTGACACACACACACACACACACACACGCACACACATATTCCCTGGGCGGAGTGAGAATTTGTGTGTGTATGTGTGTGTATATACAGTTGACAGGAGGTGGCTTTGGGCCTCGCACTGGTGGAAATGTGTCTAAACAGACACACACACACACTTGAACGGAGCACTTTTACTCCCCTGGGGGTCCGCTTATCAGCCGCAGAGTCTCTTACGTGTATGTGTACTGACACTTGGCCTCATGTTAGTCTAAATCTAGTTCCAGAACTATACTGCACAGGAAAAGATGTCTCTCAAAGAGAATTTTCTCATTAACAATTTAATACTTTGAAATCTAATATGCATGTGTTTAGGTATTGGGTGGGTTTGTATTGCATGTACTAGATCTATTTCTATTAGGAATTTGAAAAAAAAAAAAAAATGAAAATAAAGTTAAGGAATCCCTGTTCAATTAGCTTGGTTTAGGTTCATGTCCACAAAACACTGATCTGAAGCATTTCGTTGCAATATGGATGCTAAGGTGAAGTTCTTCAGTTGAGTAAATAACAGATATTCAACAGATAAATAGCCGAATCAACCATAACTACGGTGGCTGAGAGAGCTCAACGCGCTGCAACTGAAGAAAACACATGCAAAGAGAAAAAGTACCAGCAAATTAAAAAAAACATCTTCATCGATTTGACATCACATGTGCTGCAAATACTCACAACATCACAACCAAATACAGAATCGCGCCGCAAATAGCACAGACCACAACGGAAATTTTTCAAGGGAACACCAACAAGTGACGAACCTGGCTGGGACATGCTTATTGTTAATTTTTTTAAAGTGTAGTTAAAAAAATTGAACAATAAGCATGTCCCAGCCAGGTTCGTCACTTTTTGGTGTTCCCTTGAAACATTTCCGATTGTGATAAGACCAGGGGTCGAAATGCTTTTGAGACGGATTTAAATCAGATCACTCAAACCACTTCAGGAGGTGGCCTGAGACGCATTCTAGACAAAACAGGACAAGCATAAATGCATCTGGTTGTTGAAACCACATATGTAAATTCTACTCCTCCCAAAATGTTAAAAAATAAAACAAACATGTGAGAGCGTGTCATAGGCTATATGACGTTATATCCAGATGTGACAGCACTACTGCAACACACATCGCTGCAGATGAGTAGCTGAGTATCTCTTCAGCATGTGACACACAAACTGCCGCAAATGAAACTGAAAGTAAGTCGTAGATGCTCAGCACACAATCATCTTCATTAAAAGTATTGAGACTAAATGATCTTACCAGTGCTGATGCAGCTTTTTCTCCTATTGCTGTCTATGATCTTAAAATTAGCTTATGATAAATAAAATGCAGCTCATTTCTGTTGCTTTCGTTGACTTGAACTCCGTTAAATTTACACATATCACGGGAATTTTAGATCGGATTTATATTCGTTTTGGGGAGACACATTTATGTGCGAAATGTAAATGGAACCGTTTTAACAAATCAAATAGCTATCCAATCAGTAAAAACACAGTAAAAACTGACCACGTGTAAACAGGCCATTACACAAAAGCTAAATCAATGCCCAAATAATCATCCTAAAAAAGATTAAATATGAGGAAGCAAGTGGCCATCAATTCACATGGTACCTCCTGCCCATGCAGTATTCACTGTTGACCTTGTGTTGGCATGAGAGTGAAGAGAAAGTATGAGCAGCTGCTTGAGGAAGTGACACATTGAGACCAGCCATGTGTCTGTCCACAGTAATCTCAACTCTTTAACCCTAGGGAGTGCCAGGAAGACATTGCTAAGAGAACTGTCCAGAAGTGCCAGTGACTGTCAAGTGAACGTGACTTGCCCTGTTCGAGTGGGACTTCCCCAAGTCAGATTTCCAATGGTGACACCTCAAAGCTCTGGGACTCCTCCAAAAGTCAATTAGACACTTTCAGACAGGTTTAATACCCTTTTCTTTGACTGTCCATAGCCAGGCGAAAAAAGCCCTTCAAACGCACACACACTTCCACCAAGGGACTGATCCTGGCAATGACAGAGTTTGGCTTCTTTATGCTTATGGTTGTCAGTGACTCTCAAGGACACTTGGAGTGTGTGTGTGTGTGTGTGTGTGTGTATGTGCGCATGTCTCGGAGGGGAAGCAGGTACGCCTGTCGGAGCGTCTGGCTGCTCCCGGTGCACAGGGGCTTGGTGACATCGCCCGAATGCTGATGTCTCCCCCACGCTTTCACCCGACGACGCCACGGCTCCCACTCTGACTTTCAGCCAAGAGAGCGAGTGACAGGTCTGCACACACACATGGGCGCTCTCTCTCACACACACACAATGATTTGTTTCAGAAGCTTGCTTTTTCCCAGGTCTCAGGAGCTCATTCACAGGTGGTGGTAATAGAGCTGAATATTTCCTGACAAAAGCCTCTCTTTCTCCAAGCGGCTGTCTGACAGGTGTGTGTTAGCAGAAAAGAAGGTCAGTGGTGCCACTAGATTTAACCTTTGGATATATAATTATCCCACCTATTTAGCCCCATTTGATGGAGCTATATACAATACCAAAGACTGGATAAATAACATTTAAAGATATTTTTTCTCCGTCTAAATATTTTTACCTACCCCAACTTAATTTGTTCAGTCAATTAAAAGCAATAGCTTGACTGAAAAGTCTAAACACAATGACGCTTGCAAAATATTGTATTGTTCATTTGAGGAGGCTGAGCAGACTGACATGTTAATTTATGTCCCAGCCAATGGCTTGAGTTTGGGGGCGGGGCCAACAAACCATCAGAGTAACATCTATCATAAACCACAGTGTTTTGACTCGCTTAGACTTCAGGAAAGTCAACTTGTGAATGGATTACCTAAAGATAAAGTCAACAAGGAGACCTATGGGGGGGAGGGGGGGATCTAAAATTAGCCAAATCTGTTGGATATTTCTCTTCATTTTTGCCATAGAAATGAATGGGTAACTAAAGAAACCAGAATTTAAAGGGTTAGTTCACCCAAAAATGAAAATTCTGTCATTAATTACTCACCCTCATGTCGTTCCACTCCCGTTAGACCTTTGTTTATCTTCGGAACACAAATTAAGATATTTTTGATAAAATCCGATGGCTCAGTGAGGCCTCCATTGTGACTTTGGCAATTTGATACATGCTCTGAACTACTGATTCGAAACAAAAGATTCGTAAGGCTTCGAAACATCATGAAGCAGTGTGAAATCACCCATAGATATTGTTGAATAAAGTCGTTATTTTGTTTTTTTGGCACACAAAAAGTATTCTTGTCGCTTCATAACATTAAGATTGAACCACTGTAGTCACATGAACTGTTTTAAATATGTCTTTAGTAGCTTTCTGGGCATTTGAAAGTGTTGATTATCTTGCTGGCAATGGAGGCCTCACTGAGCCATTGGATTTTATCAAAAACATCTTCATTTGCGTTCCAAAGATGAAAGAAAATCTCGGGTTTGGAACGACGTCGTTCCACACCCGAGACTTTCTTTCATCTTTGGAACGCAAATGAAGATTTTTTTGATGAAATCCGAGAGCTTTCTGTCCTTCCATAGACAGCCAACACAATTAGAATTTGATGCTACAAAAAGTTTGTAAGGAGATCGTAAAACTAAGTGGTTTACTCCAAATTTTCTGAAGAGACTCGATCGCTTGTTTATGATGAACAGATTTAATTTAGGTTTTTACTCACATTGACCAGCAAACATAAGCAGAAGCTCAACCAAACCTGAATGACGCGTGAGAACAGAAGCTCAAACGCGCTGCGTAACACGCGAGAACTATCCTCATTAGTTATGCAGCATGTTTGAGTTTCCGGAAGAGGTTTGATCTTGTGCGCTTCTTATGGCTTACGGGTTTGGAATGACATGAGGGCAAGTAATTAATGACATAATTTTCATTTTTGGGTGAACAAACCATTTAATTTTCCACCATTGTAAACCACACCCAGAGTATATGATTTGTGACCTACTGTACCTAGAATTGTCATTAAAATGTTTTTTCTAACAGCATTTCTAACAAAACAAATTACGAAAGTGATTACCATTAACCATATCTGCAGTTATAATACAAACAAGATCGTTGTTTATATCGCTATGCAAAAAGACATCATTCATACTGCAGACTTGGATCGGAGCAGCTGCAGAAACACCGATATCTTCTGAACCAGTCAGTCTTCTAAAGAGCCGTGTTCATAAAAGAGTGGCGGCTATTCAAAACATTTGGAACGGGGCCACATGGTCCATCTTCATTATCATGCACTAGCCTTATTGAAGTGAAGGTCTCTGGACATCTGAATGTTAGCCAAAGGTCCTTGAGAACAGCCATCCCTCTCCCATATTTATTTTCATCTTCCAGTAATGTGAGGTGAAAAAAAAAAACACATACATACATTTGTTCTTCTCTTTCATTGAACCACAGAATATGGCCAAGACCCAGTTAACCCCTATTTGCGCCAACGGTTCCTCCCCATCGATCAAGCACTCACAAAACGAGCCAATTTGCCCGGAGAGCAACTCTGGCATGTTTCTTTTTTTTTGCAGCTAGGCTGAACTTTGACCTCATGAGCAGTCCTCCACGGATAGCCACATGGCTTCATTTCTGTTTCCCCCATAAACTCAATTTCCTGAGAAAACTTTGGCAAGTCGGTTACCCTGACCTCGACAAAGCGCAGTGGAGAGAGGACGGCATGAAAAATTTTACAGATCCAGGACAACAGAAGAGCCCTTAAGACTGCCAAGAACACAAAGAGAAATTCTAATCGATATGTTCGTTCTGGTCGAATTCCTGCTCGAGTATGTTGTTAAAGATTGATATACTGGACAATAAAAGGGACTCTATTAATAGTACTGAGTTATATTTTATATCGCTATCTTTTTCTCTTCCCTTCTGTCACACTCACACAAACACTTCATTCAACCTCAGAGAGTCGTCCCTGGGAGAGAGTGAGCGAAGACCTACCTCATATACTGCCACAGGCGTTGTATGAGAGAATCTAAACAAGGCCATCCCATTGGGACACTCACACACTGCCCGCAGCACAGAACGACCTACTACACACACCTCGCCGGCTGACTCTGCCACCATATCATTAGTTCATTTTGCAGCAGAATCCAATTATCAACACTTTGCTAATAAGTGAACGATCTTCGATAATGTTTCATAATGGATACCTGCTTTGGTCCATTTAATGTTTTTCTGTTTTACAAAAACTAAGTAAAACATAAATAAATAAATTATTATTATTATTTATTATTATTATTTTTTTTTTTTTAAATTGGGTAGAAGTACAATGGTATCAGATAGTAGTATTATGGTACTTTGGAATATGGGTCAATGACTGGATCTCTAATTCAATAAACATACAATACCGTAACTTAAACACACTTCTATGAGTAGTATGAATTTCTGGATTAAATTCAATAAAAACGTCACAGTGATACAACTGTCTTTATATTACAATAAAGCAAAAAGGTAACAAAAAAAATGCTTCATTGCTTATCAAAATTTGAAAAATCATTTGTCTGGGAAAAAAAAAAAAAACATTTTGAAAAAGTCATGTGGTGGGATCTACAAAATTCATGAAGTTCAACCAACATGCAGTAAGAAAAACAAAAACAGGAAATATAAAGGAGAGAGGACCCCTGAAGACTTGTGGCTGTGTGTCAAGGTCAATAACCTCTAAAAAATGTGAACTTTTAATAATAAAACAATTTTGAGGTGGTGGTGATAAATATATATTATATATATATATATATATATATATATATATATATATATATATATATATATATATATATATATATATGTTTTTAAAAGTGTAAAAAAACATAATGGAGATATAATTCATTTTGAAGTTTTATTAAATGTTAACAATGAGATTATGTGGTTTTTATAATCAATTAACACTGCTTTTGTCATATTTTGCAAGATGGACAAAATGAGTCACCAAAAAAGTCATTCCGTTTAACCAAAGTTTCAGTTTTACTGAATGACACTTTTGGTTATACCAAATGACGATATTTTCAATCAATGCTTACAGGCTGATATCTAGCTAGCTAGTTAGTTAGCTTGCTAGCTAGCTAGCAAAAGGACAATCAAACATTTTATATTTAGTACAAGTTTTTTAAATATTACAACATTTTCCATGTTTTATAACAGTTGTACCGAATGGTATTATCGGACATACGTACGAGCAAGTGAAAACATGAATTTTTCAAATAGTTAAGAGAGCTTTAGTTACTTTGCTTCATGACCATCTGGTCCTTTGCAGGTGTCTGAATGATGTCACATCCTGTCAAATGATATTGACCGCATGACTTGATCCAAAATGGTCCCTTTATATTGATTACTCGGAATGACATGAATGAAATTCATTTTTCCGGTCATTCTTTCTCATAAAGCAACGACTTCTACACATAATTGTAATACCATTTTGCACTATGTTGATATTTGATGTTATAAAATTATGCCAGAATAAAAAAATATATACATTTATTACATTTTAAGATATTTCAATCACAAATAAAATGGCTGTATTGGTGTTTGGACGGTTAAACCGAATGACCTTTTGACACTTCAAAATCTTTAAAATACATTGATATGTAGCAAAATATAATTAAACCTATATATATATATATATATATATATATATATAAAAATATAAAAAAGTTCATGTTTTTCATTATTTAAAAAAAATAAAAATAAAAAATACATTGTAATACTTACATAGCATAACTTTATTAGTACCTCCACCCCCTTTCTATGACATCATCCCGCCACACAAGTGATGGCCCATAAATCTTTGAGCAACGATGCGAGCAGCTTGTCTGATGGTCTAGACAGCATCAGAACAATCTCTGGTGGGATACGATGAGCAAGTGACATTTGAATATGTTTATGTATGTGTGTGTAATGAAAAACATCTTGCTCTTAGCTAAGATGTGTCTGTGTGAAAATAAGATGACAGATACCTATACGGATGAGCATCTGATACCTATTCTGACTGTCAGATGAAGGTACGGAGGTGGGGAAAGTCAGACAAAATTAGGCGGCAATCAATAAATGCAGAGACCGCTCTCAATGCCCACGTCTGCATAGAGGAACGCTAACTCATAAACCCAGCCTCGTCTGTAACACACCTCACCATCAGGACAATTAAATGCCAAATAAATCTTTTAACATCTAACGACATGGTAAATCGCTCGTCGGAGAGCGAGAGAGTGGTGGAAATCATAAAATGGGAAGCAGAGAAAACTACAGCCAGTTCGCTGATGAGGCTCAGCACGGTAAAGACTGGGGAATAGGGCCACAAAAATAATGTTTTCTCCTCTTTCTGATCAATTTTTAATTTAGCCCAGCCTGCCTGCACTCTTCCCAGGCCGGGGTGTGGTAATTATTGCATTTTATTGACAGCGGTGAATCCCGCAGGGGGCTATTTAAAAGAGTTTTAACCCCAGAGCAAGTCGCTCCCTCACATGGCCCTTTGAAGGTGTCAAGTTCATTGATTTTAACTGCAGGAAATGCTGCACCTTCCAGCAAGATGGAGAACACGTTACCCCCATGCTGGGCCGCGGTTACCCTCAGTGTCCCGATGCACGGCACTATATCTAGTTAACGTCACTGTGGGGCACCCGTTTCCCCCCGTATACAGGAAGCGCAGCGTCTCTGATGCTAAAGGCTAGCCCTTAGCAGGCAAGTTATGGATCGACTGATAATCATAAATGGAGAAGAAAAAAAGAAAAGAAAAAAAAACACAGGTCCCAAGTCAGTAAGGAGAGAAGAGGAAAAAAAGGAAGCAGGAAACTTAAGGGATTTAAGGCAGAGAGGACAGAGATGGCATACAGTATCACACCGCGTCTGCAAATGACAGAGGGAGAGAGGGAGAGATAGTGAGCCGATTTTGAAAAAGACATCAATCTGGTGAAAAAAAGAGCAACATGACAGAAATTAAACAAGATTCCTGTGTTTGAGTTTGCCCGCTTCCCGGCCCCCTTTCAGCCTCCCATTGAAATTCTGGGCAGATAGAAACCCCTAGGCTTTTGACACACTTTTGAAAACACCACACCCCCTCTTTCTTTCTAGCAAGTCTCCAGAGTCGCTTCTAACTGACTAACAAGAACAGGGAGGGGGGGTGATGGGGGGGATAGGGATCTTATTTTTTATTAAAGACTTTATTCTTAATGAAATGCAGTTGCCCTTTTTTATTCCTTTTTCTGACGTTTTCTCTTTTTTTTAAGCAGGGAACTGACTGTCAGCAGCGAGGGGAGGTTTGGGATATGAGAGAAAAAGCTATATGGGGGTCGATTTGGGTCAGGGAGGAAGGGGGTAGAGTTTACAGAGGGGGTGCAGGTCAAAGCAACAGCAAAAAAACAAACACACAGGCCAGAGATTGGAGCAGAGAAAACACGGATAGGGAAAGAACAGGTGAAAGGAAAATACATGGGAAAATAATAGGATAATAGACAAGAGGATGAGTGGGGCAATGTTCAGAATAGCATACCACTCATACTACATACATAATTTTTTGCTGTATGCATACTGTACAAAGTGTGTACATTTTCTCTATGCATGGATGACCTACTACATTTGACAAAATGAGCATAAGGAATACCGTATCCCATAATGAGATGTACTCTGTCTTTCAAGTCCCCCAAATAGAACCTGATAACAGCTCTCTAGAAGTTTGGGGCCAGTAAGTTTTATTTATTTATTTAATAAATGAATACTTTTAATTAGCAAGGATGTATTAGATTAATCAGAAGTGACAGTAAAGACATTTATAATCTTAAAAATGTTGCTATTTCAAATACATGTTGCTCTTTTGCACTTTCTATTAATCAAAGAATCCTGAAAAAAATGATCACAGTTTCCACAAAAACATAATAATAATGAAAATCATAATAAATGTTTCTTGAGCAGCAAATCAGCAATATTAGAATGATTTCTGAAGGATCATGTGACACTAAAGACTGAAGCAATAGCTACTGAAAATTCAGCTTTGTCATCACAGGAATAAATTACATTTTATAATGTATTAAAATAAAAACAACTGTATTAATATTTCACAATATTTCTGTTTTTACTGTATTTTTGATCAAATAAATGTAGCCTTTGTGAGCATAAAAGACTAACCCTCTTCAAAACAAAACGAAACACAACAAAACAAAAAACAAAACAAACAAAACAACACAAAACAACACAAAACAAAAACAAAACAAAAAACAAAACAAAACAAAACAAAACAAAACAAAACAAAAACAAAACAACACAAAACAACACAAAACAAAACACAAAACAACACAAAACAAAACAAAACAACACAAAACAAAAAACGTATCAACCCCAAACTTTTGAATGATAGTGTTTGTAGGTGGACAAATTCCATCACCCAGCAAGCCTATTTATTCCCATGTAATAAAATTATTTCACCTTGAATATGCACTTAAACGTCAATTTATTTACTTATTTGACAACTTGGGAATAATAATAATAATAATAATAATAATAATAATTATAGTCAGCTGGTCATCATCGCAGAATAAATCTAGATATGATGCTTGACACAAAGCTTAAATATTGTGCATTGTTTAACATAATACAAAAAAAAAAGTTATATTTTATAAAATATACAATATAAAATACAAAAGAAAATGCAGTATGCAAGCATTCCTTTCTGAACATAGTCAGAAAAAAGAAAAGGGGTAGGGGGAAAAAATCCTGCAATTACATATAAGTAAAATAAGATTGGATGGGATAACAGGGATGAGGAAAACTGAATAAAGCATGGAACGAGTGAGTGAACATACTAGGAGGGAGGAAGGGAGGGAGAGGTGTTGGAAGAGTTGCAGTATATTTATTGCCTCTGTCAAGAGCTCGTTTTCACTCATGCTTCCTGAAAGCCACTAGAGGGAAAAAGATCTCAAGCTTCCTGCATCAGAGAGACAGAGAGAGAAAAATCCTCTCACCTTTCCAGTCACGTCCTCACGTTAGCCTCGGCTACATTTTGGCTGGGTCAATGTCAGAGTAACTGCAGGCTTAAACAAGATGCTCTGAGTGAGCAATCAATCCGGCTCTGTCAGAGAGAGGCTGGCCGAGACGAGATGAGAGCAGAGGGGGGTTGGTCGTAAAAGGTTAAATCAGCCATTTGAAAATATTGCTGCACAAAATACATATATACCAGGCACATGTAATCGTACTTGCATAAACACTGAGCCAGTTAAGGCCAATGGTTCTAAACAGGCTTCGTAATCCTAATCACCTGTTTTAGGGGTCACATCTCACCCGAACCTTCACAGTACTCAAAATCGGACCCTGCAAAACAAGTGAATTCCAAATCTCGCAGTCTCTCGTTCCTCCAGCTTTTTCTTGCTCTATTCCGCTGCAAACTCTCCTGCTTTTGACAGGTCACAAGGTAATGATTCTGCTACCATGATGCAACAGGCAGAGCTGTCGGCTGTCAGGAGTTAAACTCATGAAGGAATAAGCTGTCATTAAGCAAGCTTGCTTTCTTTCTCAAACACACACACACACAAGTTCTTACGCATTCACTCTCTCGGCAGCCCAGCTGTCAGACTCCGGCCCTGTTTCCCAGCGCTGCCACTGCGGCCTTCTGTGGACGCCCATAGTCTGTCACACGCTCGCAGATGTGGGAATAATGCGCAGTCTTTTCTTACATACTAGCACATAGTCAGTGGTGTGTGACCAGCTAAACTACTACACACATGCAGCAGCTGGATCACTGCTTTTATAAGACGTCTTGAAAAGTTTAATTAATAGTCATGTAAAATTTGCCTTTATTTCCCAAATAATATGAAATATAGAATTGCAATAAAAAAAAAGATAGAAAATAATTATGGCTGTCATTTATTTAAATTTAGAACAATTATTTAAAGCTGCTGTCCGTAACTTTTTTTGGTTAAGAAATTATCCAAAATCAATTTTTGAGCATGTGCATAACCAGCCAGTGTGCATCTCCTTACCTTAGGCCGATTCACAACGGTAAGCTTAATAACGTTTTATAATTTGGGTGGTACTGGTGGGTTTTCGCGGGAAATTCAGGCATGTCGCCGTTTGTCCTTGTGTATTTATGTCAAGTCTGTTTACATAAAGAACGAGTCCCAGCTAGAAGGCTATATCGCATGTGAGGCGGATCATTTTTGGCTTTTTCTTACAGCAGCTGCAATAATTAAACTTATCATTTTGATGACGGATTGTATAGTATGACAAATTAATGTTAGAGATTAGACTGTACAGAAATTGAAATCTACAGGTAACGCTAATACACACTAAATACACATAGTCACGCAATGCTGATGTTATTAACATTAACAATTTGAGAACAATGTATAATAATAATAATATGCACGGTTTGACGTGATCCGAGCGAAGCGATCGTTAGATTTAATCACCATTGGCAGCACAATTTATTGTAATCCTTTTTTTCCCCTCAGTTAGTCAGAACAAAAATGGCAGACATGTTATTTACTTGTTCAGATGACATTCTTTGGTGAAAATTCTTATTTTGGTCATACTTCCAAGACATAGAATCTGTGATTCTGAAGTACAGTATCCACACCGGTGCAGTGACTGACAGCAAACATTAGATTTATCCACGCTGAGGAGTCGTGACTGAGGCACAACCCACGTAAAGATAATAATTCCACAAACAACTGCAATTTCAGGTTTCAAACAGAAATGGCGACAAAGAGGCAAAATTACGGACTGCAGCTTTATTTTATTTATTTATTTATTTTTTATTTTTTGCATCGTTCAAAAGTTTGGGGTCAGTAAGATTTTTTTTATGTTTTTGAAAGAAATCTCTAATGCTCACTGAGGCTGCATTTATTTGACCAGGAATACAGTAACAAATATTACAATTTAAAACAACTGAATATATTTTAAAATACATATTTAAATGTATTTTAAAATGTAATTTATTCCTGTGATGGCAAAGCTGAATTTTCAGCATCATTACTCAGTCTGCAGTGTCACATGATCCATCAGAAATCATTCTAATATTCTGATTTGCTGCTTGAGAAAAATTTCTTATCAATGTTGAAAACAGTTGTGCTGCAGATACTTTTTTTTTTTTTTTTCAAGATTCTTTGATGAATAGAAAGTTCAAAAGAAAAACATTTATTTGGAATATAAGAATGTAGAAAAAAGTCACTTACACTGTCACTTTTTATCAATTTAATGCATCCTTACTGAATAAAAATATTTTAAAGTCCCCCCGTAGTCAATTTTATCTCTTAAAAATCATCCTTGATCACCAAAAAGACGTATTTAAATGTTTTTTTTCCTATGAAAAAAATGTATTCATGACTTAAAATAGCTCCAATGTAACTACACTGTTGCATCATTTAGTATATGCTGAATAATGAATATGCAAATTAGCCCCGCCTCAATCACACAAGCTCGTACTCCCTGATCCACTCGGTCAACTTTACTGTAGTAAACGCTGCACAATGGCAAGTGGAAATACTGGTTTAATTCAGCCATAAATGTTTGAACCAGAAACTGATTCAGAAGAACTGGAAGAGTTCATGTATCAGAACGGTAAAGCGTTTTATGTATCGCTCTCTACAACGTCAGACACATAACGATAATTAATATGATTAGTCTTTTGCTTGACTATGTTATCAAACAGCTAATAATGTGTTGCTAATGTTACACAAGCCATGTTCTCATTCACCATCTCAGTCTTCTAAAAATTAGTATCCTTAGAAATGCTTTGAACAACTTAGAACGTCAGTGGAGAAAGGCATACAGTTCATCATAGCATCGTAATATACATAATTCACATAATTCACCCGCTATATATATCACCTGCTCATATCAACAGAAAAATATTCCGGTATAAGCTGGCTTCTCTTGAGACTCCCATGCTTCGCAGCATAGTTAATGATATGCTAAAACCCCGCCCAAAAGTTGACACGATTGGTTACAAGGGTAGATTGTGACGTAAGAAATTTCAAACCGTGTCTATTTTTCACTGCAGTTTTAAGGAGAAAATACTCAGCAATTGTGTTGACTTATAAATTTGCACATGGTTTGTTTTAAAGCATATTAAAAACACCACACAGACATATAAAAAGCATTAAAAACTTAATTTTCACCACAGGGGGTCTTTGAAAAGAAATCTTACTAACCTCAAACTTTTGAACGGCAGTATATATTATATAATTCCAACTTGTCCTTGAACTAAACTCTAAAGAAGAGTGCTTGATTACAGTAGCCTTGTCCTCAGCTGACAGTCATGCTGTTTTCTTTCTTTTTTTATTTGGTTTCCAAAATGGTTGATTATTTCTGGTCTGTCTTCAAAAACCACTGCATTACTCATTTGACCCCGCTGAGTCATCTTCCTTTAAGAACTGCAGTGTTTTCTCTGAAAATGTGTTAACGAAGGCAATGGTCTACTACAGCCCATATCAAATGTACAGTATGAGAAAATCAGAATCAACCTGCTTTATTTTACAATCCTATTTCTACACCATAATCTTTAATAAAGCTTCACAGGACAGATCAGGGAGCAATGAAATCGGTTTGTGAGCACGTTACCAATTCCCATCAGAATAACACATCTCGCAGGCTAAAAGAACAGACTGATCTCGGATCAGAGCGTATTCGGCACATGGCCTCAGGTGGCCTTGTTTATCACAGAGGAAATCACAAACACGAGCCGTCACATGAAGAATCAGACAGCGCATCCGCACCCCTTCAGCAATACAAATATTGCAAAGTGACAGTCACATTCCCTCTGTCATATTGATATACACGCAACAAACTCTGGAATCTCTCTTCCTGTAAATGCTATTATGATGATGTCACAGCAAAGCAGGGGTCATTATTTAGCATGATAAATGGTCGGCACAGCACGGCGTGCATTCTTTCCGTCTAACCCGTCGCAGTACGCCCCCAGAACGCACCTCTTCACAAATGCAATAAGCCACCTTACTGTCTCCTGCACACACGTACACACAAACTCACCGTCCCTGTCCGTCTTTTCCCGGCGCTGTGCGAAAAGTGACTTTGCCTGCAGACATCAGTGTGGGAGTGAGTGTGTGTGTGTGTATGTATGTGTGTTTTATGACATTTAGATGGAAGAGCGAGGGAGATCTCCCTTAAGTCAATTTGAACGCACGGGCCGATGAAATTACACAGGTAGCGGCGGGCGGCGTGACAAACGACTAGCCGCGATGGACGGAAATAACTCCACTCGGGGATACGTCCTCCGACAGAGAAAAGAAATGAAAATCTAAATTACAGTTTACAGTACACACGTAACAGCAAAACAGCTCCTTTTGCTGGGTAAATAAATATCTATGGATTGGAGAGAGTAAAGAGGGACACAGAGGAGAAAATAGAGATAGATACAGCAGTCGCTCAGACTGCATGCATGTGATATCACTTACATTGATATTAAACAATCTATTGGTTCAGTCAGGCCAGTAGTTCACATATTTACTCACCCTGCCAATATCATTACAGGCCAAACCACAATATAAACAATAATAATAAAAAAAAAAAACCTATATTAATTAATATTAATAATTAAACTCATTATGGTTTAAACTGCAATAAAATTAGCAAAATACAAATACACACTACAGGTTAAAAGTTTGGAATAATTAAGATAATTAAGAATAATTAAGAAGTCTCATGTCTTATGCTCACTAATGTTGTATTTATTTGACCAGGAATACAGTAAAAGCAGTAATATTGTGAAATATTATTACATTTTATAAGAACTATTTTCTTTTTTTATATATGTTTTAAAATGTAATTTATTTCTGTGATGGCAAAGCTGAATTTTCAGCAGCCATTACTCCAGTCTTCAGTGTCACATGATCCTTCAGAAATCATTCTAATATGCTGATTTGCTGTTATTGTCAATGTTGAAACTTTTTGCTGCTTTATATTTTATGTGAACTGTTATAATTTATTTATTTAATATATATATATATATATATATATATATATATATATGCAGAATTAGTGTGCATAAAGCCCTGGGTATACTTCTTTTTTTTACGCATACACTAGTGCGCACAGTCGAACGCACAAGCATATTTCATTTGATTCGTACGCATACACAGGCATTCGACACATGCGCAGTTTTGAGCAATATCTCGCCACGAGTTACAACCCATTAGGGCTGGGTGTTGACACAATTTTCACGATTTGATTCAATTTCTATTCACATGCTTTCGATTTGATTCTGATTTCGATTCGATATCGATTATTTTCGATGTAGTATATCAGTTACAGTACATGGCAAATTTTCTAGAGGAAAAAAAGCATTAACTATTGAAGAACATTAAAAATGATAATGAATAGCCTATGTAACGGTGCATATATTTATCAGAATGCTGCTCTCTAGAGTTAATTTTTCTAGCTGACTAACGAGTTTATGGTCACTGAATATGGTTTTTCTGAGGTAAATGTGACGTTACGTGACATTGTTTACAAGCTGATTTATTGAAGTCTTTCTGAAGTTGAAACACTGATTGAGCTATTACTCAAGACATGATACGGATTTCGGTAAGTTGTACTCAATCTTTTAACATACCTTCAGATGTTTATTCGTGTTTATTTCACGCTGTAGCTGGTATTAAAGCGGAGGAGAGGATGTTCACATGCGCTCCGTGCTGCCGCTTCTCTTTAACTGAGGCACTACAGCGATCTGTCACGACACATTAAACAGCGCCAAAACAGACTTTGCTTCTTATCAAAAGTAACAAAGCACAAAGATTATTGCAATTTATTGGATAAGAGGCACGCTACATGTTCTGTTCATTGATCAACTGAAGACAGACTAGACTAATCGATTCTTGGGATTTAAGAATCAACATCGGTTCGTAAAAATGAGAATCGATTAAAATCGAGAAATCAATATTTTTTATCCAGCCCTACAACCCATGTAAATATCTTTGTATTTTTATGCTAGAGATGTACAAATGTGGGTACTTTCTAACCTCTTCAACACAATTTCTCGTCTATGTAGGCTTCCACTGTCACTGTAGCTTGCATGTGTTCTTTGACTACCTTGTGAATCGATGCCCCCAGGGCACAGTTGCCACCTTGTGGATAAACTAATTACTGCAAAAAAATTAAATGCGCATGTGCGACCTGCACGTACAAGTATGTGTGCTTGCTTACCGCGCGGTTACAAAAATCCGGCAGTGCATGTACAGTAAGTGCGTACTCTTCTGCTGTCGAAATTCGCACACATTGTACGCTGAACCCTCACGTACACGTAAAAAGTGAAGTATACTTTGGGCTTTAGAGACTTCTTTCTTAAATTATTCAAATGGTAGAGTGAAAACATTTGGATGGTAATGTATATATATACAGTCAAACCAAAATTTATTCAGACACCTTGAACATTTCATTCATTAATACAGTTTATTCACTATAGTTTAAAAAAATGGTAATAAAATATGACAAGATCTCAGAGTTAAACTGTGTCAGAAAAAAATTTATCTTAATTATGTCAGATAACACTTAAGCAAAACATGGTCAGGTCAAAGTGTCTGAATTTTTGGTTCCAAATTTTTATCAGTTTTACTGGTAGTCCACTGTATGAAGAATTTTTGGGTATAATATGTCACAGTTTACTTTATTTTGCCATCCTCACTTACATACATGAACTATAGTTTCCTGCACCCACTAGTAAAAATATATCAAAAATATCAAAAATGTCTGAATAATTTTTGGTTTGACTGATATAACCTATAAATTCATCATTCATAAACACACAATTAATAAACACACTTGTTGGAATAAAGTGTATTAAATACGCCTAACACTATTTTAGCACAAAAACTGAAAGTAACATTGTATACATCATGTTTACATTAGTTCCTTTGCTAAACAAAAAAGAAAAAAAAAGACGAAAAAAAAAAAAAAATGAAGACAGAATAAAACCCACCTCTTTGGCACGGTTAATGAAGGGTATCTGCGTCCCACTGTTGAGGTCTTCATTAATGATGAGGCGTCGAGCCCACTGGCCTGCCCTTACCACTCCACTGCCCTGGATGAGAACCATGATCTTCTCTGGGTTAGTGAGGGCATCCTCGCTCACGTAAATAAAGCTTTTCGGTTCATCCTCAGTCGCATCAACCTGAAGGGATATATATATTATAATCAGTACCAAACAGTCGCCAATTATGGCAGGGTACAAGATTACAGCCAATGAAATCTGCAGTTTGGAAATTCTGAAATGTCTTTGTTATATTATTGAAAATACTTAGGGCACTTCAAAACTAGAGTTCACAATGCTGGAGTAAATAAAGAGGTCTATTGCTTGTCCATAAGTAAAACAAGAAAGCATGTATCAATGATCATTCAGTCAAACTTGCCAAACTCTGTGAACCTCGATTTGATTGTAAAAGGTGTTTTTGTGTTGTCTGCCCCCTGATATGTGTCAACAACTATATTTACTCTTATTAAAGTGGGGCAGGGCACTCAGAAACAGCGGAGTGAGTCAGAGCCTGAAATCATTTCTAATGAACGGCGCTCAATGCTGAGCTACACTGCCAGCTGCTGAGAAGTCAACACTGTCTGTCTGCGTCTGATGAATTCATTACACTGCAACAAATCCGTCTTGACTTCTACATGCGTATTCTTCCTGTGTGGTGATCAGTTATGTGGCAAACTCTGAGATGAGCATAAAATCTTATGATAGAAAATAACACAATGCATTTTGTGTGCAGTCCTCTTTAACAAATGGATTGAGCACTAAATGCAGTTGGTCACAGGTAGCTCTGCCCATGAAACTCTCTGAAAGACAATACAGACTCCAAGAACATCATTTGGTAAATACTCTCCACAAATAAAACAGCTCATAAAAGTCTGTGCCAGCATTGTTCAGGTGATTTATGGAGAGTAATTTACAGTGCTTTTAAAAGGACATAAATTCTATTTCTACCAAGTGCAAACACCCGCTATCAAAAATGATGTGTAGTTTAATGATACTCCTCTTAAAAAGCGCACTAGAAATCATAACATTATTGCTCATATGAATGCAGTGACCACACCTTAGGAATCTCCTTGAGCGTACGCAATTTCACCATCAGAACAAATGCAATTTTCTCCTGGAGAGTTGAGAAGTGTTGAAGAATATCATTCTAAAACTTAGTTTTCACACAATTTAGACCACTGTAATCTTATGCGATGGTAAGAACAACTGCATCAGTTTCACAATAACTCTGTTTAGATTCAAACTGTGCATCTAAAGTTTTTAAGGAGGAAAAAATACATTACTTACAGGAAGGATTTCCTTCTTCAGGTTGCAGTCTTTCTCCAAGAGTTCATAAACATACTTTGTAATGATCTACAGGAGACAAGAAACATTTTTATAAGTCTTTCAATCTAATTTAAAAAAAAAAAAATGTTCCAGTTAGTTTGGAACAAGACTGACTAAAACATAACTTTAGTTGGAACGTTATGGAAAAAAAAAAAAAGTGCAGAGAGTTATTAAAGAATATTAGACCCTTTTTACAATGTTAGATGGACCCTTTTCCAGGGTTCTCAGAAGCGGCAGTGGTCATAGTTGGGTAAACTTCCAAAGTGGTGAACAAAAACTGCGTTCCCATCTGCTACAATAGCAAAAGAAAACATCCACTATATCATTTCTATATCTTTCCAAAAGATGAAAAAAAAAAAAAAAAATGATTGATGGATCACGGTGGTCAGAAGAGAGAAAGATGTCAAATACTGTCACTCCCTTAGCTGTTGTATTAAAAACACACAGGCAGCACTAAAGGATTAGTTCACTTCAGAATTTAAATGTCCTGATAATTTACTCACCCCCATGTCATCCAATATGTTCATGTCTGTCTTTCTTCAGTCGAAAAGAAATTAAGTTAAGTTTTTAAAAAAATAATAATAAAGAAAAAGTTCCAGGATTTTTCTCCATATAGTGGACTACAACAGGGTTCAATGGGTTGAAGGTCCAAATTGCAGTTTCAAAGCACTCTGCACGATCCCAGCCGAGGAATAAGGGTCTTGTCTAGTGAAACGATCATTCATTTTCTAAAAAATAAATAAATAAAATTATATATTTTTAACTACAAATGCTCGTCTTGCACTAGCTCTGCGATGCACCACGCATTACATTATCACGTTGGAAAGGTCACAGGTAGGTAGGTGGAAGTACAGCGGTAGGGCGAAAAACTTCTCATTTTCTCCTCCAACTTCAAAATCGCCCGACATTGTCGTTTTACCTTTTTTTTTGTAAAGGCCGTTTGACTTA